>NW_028261395.1:24695311-24995311 GCF_051295495.1 Thamnophis sirtalis
CATACCTGGAATACTGCATCCAGTTTTGGTCACTGCATTAAAAAAAATGTTGAGACTTTGGAAAAATGCAAAGAACAACAACTAAGATAATTAAAGGCCTGGAGACAAATATATATGAAGAATGGTTGCAGGAATTCAGTATGGGCAGTGTAGAGAAAAGAAGGACTAGAGGGGACATAATAGCAGTATTCTACTGAGGGGCTATCACAAAGAAGAGGCCATCAAATGATTATCCAAAGCACCAGAAGACAAGGCAAGAAGCAATGGATGGAAAGTACCGTATTTTTCAGAGAATAAGACGCACCAAGATTTTGAAGAGGCAAATTAAAAAAAAAAGTTTTTGCACTCTGCAGACCTCCCCAAAACAACCTGTTTTTTAATGAAAAGGGGCCTGTTTTTGTCAAAAAAAAAGGGGGCATGCATAGCCTTTAGGAATCTGGTAGAGTGCTCCTGGCGGCTGGGGAGGGGGCAGAAATGAGCAAAAAATGACCCTTTTTTGTCAAAGAAAGGTATGCATAGCCTTTGGGATGCTTCCAGAGTGCTCCTGGGGGTGGGGGTGGGGCAAAAATGAGCAAAAAACGGCCTGTTTCTCACTCATTTTTGCCCTCCCTAGCCCCTAGGAGCACTCTGGAAGCCTCCTAAAGGCTATGCACAGCCATTTTTTTTAAAGCGGGCTGAGTTTCAATTCTGTATTCAGTGTATAAGATGTACCCAGTTTTCACCTTCTTTTTGGAGGGAAAAAGGTGCGTCATATCCGAAAAATATCAATATCAAGGGTAGCTGCAACCTGGAGTTAAGGAGAAACTTCCTAACAGTGAGGACAATTAACCAGGGGAACAGCTTGCCTTCAAAAGTTGTGGGTGCTCCATCACTGGAGGTTTTTAAGAAGATACTAGACAGCCACTTGTCTCAAATAGTATAGGGTCTCCTGCTTGAGGAGTGATTTGACTAAAAGAACTCCAAGGTACCTTCCAGATTTATTCTGATTGACAATGACTTTATCTTGGAAAGACACCAAGCTCAGATAGGACTTGATTTGCATTTGGGAACCTATGGGCAGCTGGTGCATCTCCCACAGCAGTGCCGTTATATGGTAATAAGACCACTAAATATGAGCCAGCAGTGTGCTGCAGCTGTCAGAAGGGGCTGCCACCAGAAGACAAGACAATAAGCACTCAATGGAAACTAATCAAGGAGAGAAGCAACCTGAAATTAAGGAGAAATTTCTTAACATTGAGGACAATTTACCAGAGGAACAGCTTGCCTTCAGAAGTTGTAGGTGCTCCATCTATGCTGGTTTGTAAGAAGAGACTGGACAGCCACTTGTCTGGAACAGAATAGGGCCTCTCGCTTGAGTGGGGAGTTGGACTAGAAGACTTCCAAGGTCACTTCCAGCTCTATCTGATTGATATATGTCCCATTCCTTTTGTGAGCACAAGAAGAGCAGTTTTTTGCTGTCATAAAGTTGTGTTCATGACTGAAGAAAGTGGGAACATGCAAGCATCTCAGGAAGTTTGGTATCTTCCTTTGGGAGTGTGAACATTCTTCCAGTTTCTTTTTGTAACAGTCCTGTAAAGAAGGCAAGACTTCAACAGAGTAAAGATTGGACGAAGCTTTATGGTGGGTTGGGAATTTGAAGTGGGTTCCAGGGGTTTCCAGGGGACAACTAGAACAGAGCAACCATGTGTCTATATAGTTTATATTCCCGATTGCAATAACACGGTGTGATATGGAAACATGAGGAGGAAAGGAACCAGAATTGGACCTAAGAGAATCCAGACCTTCCAGTGGACACAACGTTCAACCATTGTTCTCCTTCCTTTTTCATCTGTAAGCTAAATTGCAGGATTTATGGGGCACATTGTATCCCAGGCTGAATGATTGCCAGCTTGGAAGAATTTTTGGTGAGAATAATTAAGCTTCCTGAAAGCAATAGCTGAAAGTAATGAAAGAAGCAGCTATCCCAGCATCTGACTAAATTTATTGAGGGGAATCTAATATTAAGCAGATATCAAAGAGCCTCAGTTGCTTTCCAAAAGTTCAAACAAGGGGAGACATTTGTAATTAGAAGTAGTAATTCCTTTCTGTTTTAGTCAACAAAGGGAGAAGCAAAATGAAATATAGAGGAGATGCAGTGAAGGAGAACTTTGGCTTTTTCTCCCTCCCCCCTCAAAGGACGCATGATTGATTTAACAAAAAGTTTGTTCTTCTTGGTAATTTTCTTGTAACACACACACAGGGACACCTGAAATAGTCATTAAGTACTTGTTGACCTGTTGTGAACTATTTATGTGCCACCATTATGTGGAATGGAAACCAGTTTTATGAGTTGCTGCTGTGGCTTGTCCACCACTGGCCCCTCCAGCAGCCAAATCAGAGAAGGAGGAGGTGTGGGAGTCAGGGTCAGCGTCAGGGCAACCTGGGAGCTCTGAGGGGGAAGAGGGAATGGAGCTGGTAGAGAGAGAGAGGTGGAGCCTGGGACATCTGTCAGCCCTCAGATGGAGAGTCAATAGCCCCCAGGTCCGCTTATGGCTTATGAGGAAGAGCTGTGCCCAGTGCCTGATGCACGGATGCAGAGAAGGCGGAGGAGAGGAGAGCAGTGGAAATCTATGGGCCGGTCCTTGGGATGGAAGAGCCACCACTGCTAGTGAAGCCCCACTCTGGGGATAAAAGGCAGGAGGCGGAGATGAATAGGTGTGGCAGACAACTACATCTTGTGACTGAACAGACTTGTTAGCCTGTTAAATCCTTTAATTTTAATTTATGTCAGGTTTTTTTTTCGTGTCTGGGGAGCTGGGTCAGAACAGTTGCCTTGATGGGTAGGATGAAGGCCTCGGTTCTACCTCCTCCAAAATAAAATCCATATAATATGCGATTGAGAACTTGTATGCGTATACAGGAAGTCCTCGACTTATGACCACAATTGGGATCAGTATTTCTTTTTTTTTTTTGCAAGAATTTTTTATTTTTATTAAAAAAAACAACACACACAAAAACCCAACATCTTATACTACATCTTGTAGAAAGTGTGTCAATTGGTTACAATTAGCTTTCGTGCATCTCTTCCACAGTCATTACTTATATTTATATCAAATGTCAAAGATTCTTAATGGGTCTTACTATCAACATAGCATAGTTCTCATTTGACTGAAATTGTTTTAGTGTCCTTTTGCCTAAAATAATCCATAGTTAAAAACACAACCACCTGTTGGCATTAATTATTATAAAATCATCCAATAGCCTTAAACTTTTATAACATATTCTAAATAAAGATTAGTTGACAAAATTTCTAAGCCCCCTTTCCCCCCAAAGTCACTGTTTACAATTTGTGTCCAGCTTAAACACAAAATCATTTGCAATCTTCACAAGAAAGAGGTTCCGGTTTTTTTCCCCCCTCTCCCAGTGCCGATAAGGCTCTCAAAGGACAGCTGTGGTAAACACTTTGTGCCCTTGGCTCTTATCACTTTTAATTACAGAGCTTTGAAGTACAAAGACAGTGAAATCAAAGAAGAAACAGGAACGAATGTGTGATTTCAGAAACTCTAGCCTCTAGCCTCCGAGCAGCAGAATTCCTCCTCAAGAATTTTCTTTCACTCTCTTATGTTGTCTCGGGTTTAGGAGGAACAAAGTTCTTAAATGGAGTTTAATAGCAAATAATAGAAGATTTTTTGTTAGAATAGAGAGGGAGATTTTAATCTTTGTTAAAAAATAAAGCAAGAAAAAGTCCATTCACTTTAAGAAAAGGAGAGAGAGAAAAAAAAGTTGTAAGCACTTCAATCCACAAAGTGTAATTACAAAAAGAAAAGAATACTAACTAAAACAATCCAATGAAGATCAATTCTGCCTCTTACTTCTTCTGCTTAAGGATTTAATTTAGCATAAAAAAGAAGTTCTTTTGGGCAATCTTTTTCAAAAACAGAAAGGATTCACCAGATGATCACACTTTCTCTTTCTGTTTCCTTCCTTTCATTAGCCATCCCAACTTCATCAGCCTAGGCTGCCTTTTGTTGCCAGCTTGAAGGCCTTCTCTTGGATCAATCAGAGACTTGCGGGGTCCCTGAGATCAGCAAGACGTGGTCTTCCTGTTCATCGTCTCTTCGGGACAGTTTAGGTCCGATTGGACAACCCAGTGGCAAAAGTATCGGCAGCAGTCTCAGAGCATCGAGACCGCATGTCCATACCATTGGGATGTTGGCTCCTCCCCGGGATCAGTATTTCTGTTGTTAAGTGAATTGCGCCCAATTTTGTAATTTTCTTTGCCACAGTTGTTAAACTGCAGTTCTCAAGGGAATCATGCAATTATTAAATGAAACTGTCTTCCCCTGTTTAGTTTGCTTATTGAAAGCCAGCTGGAAAGGTTGCAAAAGGTGATCACATGACTGTAATTATCATGTGTAAGTTATAAATCACTGTTTTTTCAGTGCCGTTGTAACTCTGAATGGCTGCTAAATGAATGGTTGTAAATCCAGAACCACGTGTAGTTCTTTATTATTGTTACTTTAAAAAAAAAAAACCCCAATATTAAGAGTTTTCACTCATTTTACATGTCTTTCTTCTGCCTCGACCATGCTGTCATTCAGTTTTAAGAAGTAGCCCTTGACCATTCTCTCTTAGTAAATTGCAGGACTTGACCAATCTCAGCTGATCTCACAAAGGTCAGGTTAGTACTTGGAAGGGAGCTCAATGGATCATGTGGTTAGGACCATCAGAAAATTTGTGTTCAAGACCCAAGTGCTGCTTTTGGATGGGGCGAGCTCCCGTCTTTCACTCCAGCTCCTTCCAACCTAAGCAGTTTGAAAGTGAGGCATCATGAGTAGATAGATAGGTGCCACTTTGGTGGGCACATTAACAGGGGCATGAAAGAAGCCTTCTTTTGTGGCCCGTCAGAGATCAGTGGAGCTGGTGGCAAACTCAGACAGTGATGAGGTTGGGGAGGAACATGGGCCAGTCCTGGAAACTGGTGAAGGCTCTGATGAGGGCTCTGTGTTGGAGGCAGAGATGGAGCCAGGGCCATCTGACAGTTATCAGCAGCCTGCGGAGTCAGAGATCAGTAGGGCAGAAAAACAGTTGGAGCCTGTTCCTGATGTGCGGTTGCACAGAGCTGCCAGGAGAAGGGAATAGCTAAGGGACAAAGGCTGACTCGGGAATAAAGGCACAGGTGAAAGCTGAATGGCCTCTCCCATAGGGAATAAAGAGGAACGAAAAGGGAGGGCAGTTTGCAGAAGACAATTAATTCAATTCATTAGGGTGAAGATCTGCTCCTGACTTCTTGCCAAGTGTTGTCTGCTACAGAGTGGCATTTGGAAGATATCGGCCTGGCAGCTCTCCAAGCCTGATAAACACCTGTAGTTGTGAAATCTCTTGAAAGACTGTTGGCCGGGACTTTGCTGGAGAGGAATTCGCTTTAAACTAAATAAAAGGGGTTTTATTGGGACAAGGAGTCTGCTTCATGATCTTGGGAAGCCTAGGTCAAAACACCTTCAACTGGTCCTCCCCTGGGTAACAGTGACAATAGCAGCATGAGTACTTGAATGCAGGAGCCACTGAATGCAGGAGGTGGAGTCACCTTGGAAAAAGGGCAAACAACCTCCATAACCTTTCCCTGCCCCCCCAAGCCCCCTCCCCAAACAAATCAGAATTAGGCTTTGTTTGAAGGCGCCTTTTTAAAGCATCTATTCACCTGAACACAGAAATACGTAAGGGAGATTTGCAAAGCTATTCATCTTCTTTTTTATGATGTCTTTTTTGAGAGTGATGGATGGAGTCTAGGGAAGCTTTAATTCATGCTAACCCTGTCATGCAGTCAAACTCCTCACAGAAGTGCACTCTTTAAAAAAAGGAAAGCTAGGAAGATGAAGGTATTTCAAATTGCAAACCTAGAGCCCCAAAATGCTTGGTTTTACTCCCTTTATCTCACTTTCTAACAACTCTCTCCATCATCTATCTAAATTCCTGGCTTCCAATTCCTGTACTTTGCAGCTTGTTTTATCCACCTAATCCTTATTGAGCAGAAATGTTATCCAAAATAGATTTCCAGTTGTTTTGATGCCATTCAGTATAAATGGACTGTCCGTTTGGAGATTTATATTACTGGATCAAAGAGTCTCACAATGATGATAATACGATGTAATCAACATGCTGAGTTAGAGTGAGATAATACTTTCAAAACTATGCCTAGAACATAATAGACCCGTGATAGCGAACTATGGCACGTGTGCCGGAAGTGGCACACAGAGCCATCTCTCCAGGCATGCCAGCCGTTGCCTGTTGCTCTTCCGGGTTCCAGCACGCATGTTTTTGGCAGCTGGTTGCAGCCAGCTGGACTTCACACGCATATGCACTCCAGGAACTGGAAGACTAGGTGACCGATGTGTATGCACATGCTGGAAACTGGAAGCTCAGCTTCCCAGTGTGTGCATGTGCACCAGGGATCTGCTCTTCCAGTTTCCAGCGCTCCTGCACATGCATGCCAGCAAGCTTCTCTTCTGTTTCTGGCACTCCCATGCATCCATCCCAGGGAGATGTTCTTCCAGTTTCTGGTGCTCCCCCATGCATGCGCTCCCATTTTGGCACTCGGTGCCAAAAAGGTTCGCCAACATTGTAATAGATCAATACTCAAAATAAGCAACAGTCATAGGTCATCCTTGCCCATTGTAAAGTCAAATAGTTAATAAATTACTAGCTGTATGACGTTTTTGTCTGATAAGGTCGAATCAAAGAATGGCTTCTGTTAATCTCTGAGCTATTTAAATAATACTTCATATTATTTATTTTTAAGCACAGCTGGTCTAAATTTGCTAGTATTAAATTCTAATTCTTTAGCCAAGACTCCAGTTTGATATTTTCTAATCAGCGCAAAACTGATTCGGAATGAATGTTTGTCGGAAAAGGGAATTTGGGGGTAATTTGTAATATTCTCAAAAATAAAATGAAATGAAAATATAAAGTATAAAAGCAGAAGTAGGAAGATATCCATCAACAACAAGTACTCAAGAATTTTATCCAATTATTTATCATTTTCAAAATATTTTTGTAAGAAGGCAACTATAAGTTTTTTGCTCTTTAAATAATTTTCCAGATTCCTCTCTCTCCTGCTATCCATAACAGCTATGTCTTTCTCTCTAATTTAATAAGTAGCTTTTAAGTTGCAAATTTCTGTCTCACTTATAATTATGGCCAACGTCTTCTTTTACAGTTGTAATTTCTGGTGGCAATTTTTAAAATGTTCACTGTGGTAAATAAACCCAAATCAAGGGTGTGGAGTGAACTATGAAAAATATCTCTGAAATTATTGATTGCACTTCTTGGTTCAAATCAGTGGTGGGTTTCAAAAATTTTTAGAACCTCTTCTGTAGGTGTGGCCTGCTTTGTCTGTTTCCGTTGCAGGGGGCTGTCCCAACATTGTGCAGCTTCATTAGCTGCTTCTTTTGTAGCAAAAAAAAAAAAAGCTTCTCCTGGATCGATCAGGGGCTTTGCGATGGCCCTGAGATCAGCAGAACGTACTCTTCTCTATCACCGTCTCTACGGGACAGTTTAGGTCCAAAAAGGACCATCCAACAATAGAGATTTGAACAGCAATCCTGGAGCTCCAAGATTGCATGTTGTGTTGTAGCGACGTCAGCCCTGGAAGTTTCTCCCTACCCTTATGATATTTCTTCTTATTTTGAATTTGGATTTCTCTCTTTAAAGATTCTACTTCTTATATTATCTTGAACACTGAAGAGCATAATACACCAGTGGTGAAATTTGAAATTTTTTACTACTGGTTCTGTGGGCGTGGCAGGGGAAGGATTCTGCAAAATCCCCATTCCCACCCCACTCCTGGGGGAAGGATATTGCAAAATCTCCATTCCCACCCCACTCTGGGGCCAGTCAGAGATGGTATTTGCCGATTCTCTGAACTACTCAAAATTTCCACTACCTGTCCTCTAGAACCTGGCAGAACCTGCTGAATTTCATCCCCGTAATACACTGATCTGAAATTACTTTCTGGCCACACTCAGCAAAACAGAAATCTAACCCTGTTTTTCTGTAATGTAGAGTTCATAAACACACTTGTTTCATCCCTGCATTTTATCTATACACTTAACAAGGCATGATTTTCACAATAGGTGTATGTTTGTTATGTTATGCTGGTCATATAAATATATTATTTCATGCTTCCAGTTTTGAGTTATCGCCCTTCTCCATGGTATCAACTTATAAATCGCCAACTCTATTTTCTATTCTATTTTCCTACTGACTTAAATAAGCATTGCTGATAGTGGTTTAGATTCAATTTGAATGATTGATAATTTTACACATTTTAATGTTGTGCAATGTGAAAATTGCATCTATAAACCTGAGCATTCCTACCAGATAGGAAAGTATGTGCCATTCTGGTGACACTTTTCTCAATAGTGCATAGATTCATTTTTAGTTATTTGTGTTACTTTCACTACCATCATGTGCCTTCTATAAATTATTTTAAAATAATTCTCTCTAATCTGTGCCAAGGATGCAAATACAAGTTTTCTGATTAATTAGACAGCTCTGATCCCATCAGAATATGTGTGACATTAGACTTAATGTACATCACTTTATACTTATACTTTTTAAATTGATCTCCATTTGACATTTGGTTGAACATTCATCTCCTTTATACTCATCTGTCTGGAGCTCTTCACAGCAGTTAAAATAATTTATGAACATGTTGAAAAGTGCTGATCCCAACACAGATCTCTCAAGGCTGCCAAAGAGTAGTTGTCATCATTGGAAAAATTACATGCTAATCACAATACAGCTGGAAGGGACCTTGGAGGTCTTCTAGCCCAGCCCCCAATCTGGAGACGCTCTAGCATTTCAGACAAGTGAAGTGACTGTCCAGTCTCTTAAAAAAATCTTCATTGATGAAGAATCACAACTTCTGAAGGCAAGCCCCTCCACTGTTAGGAAGTTTCTCTTTAATTCCAGGTTGCTCCTTTCCTTCCTTAGTTTCCATCCATTGTTTCTTGTCTTAGCCTTCTGGTGCTTTGGAAAATAAGTTGACTCCCCTCTTCTTTGTGGCAGCCCCTCAAATACTGGAATACTGTTATCATGTTCCCCTTAGTCCTTCTTTTCTCTAGACTGGCCATGCTCAGATCCTGCAACCATTCTTCGTATGCTTTAGTCTACAGGCATTTAATCATTCTAGTTGTTTTTCTCTGTGCTCTTTCCAAAGTCTCAACATCTTTTTTGTAAGTTGGTGACCAAACTGGAGGCCCTATTCCAGGTGTGGCCTTATTCCTTATTTTCTTTTTTAACCAATTTTGTTAGTTACAAAGTCAAGTCCGACCCATCGTGACCCCATGGACAACTTTCCTCCAGGCCTTCCTGTCCTCTTCCATCCTCTGGAGTCCATTTAATCTGATGGCGACTGCTTCAGTGACTCCATCCAGCCACCTCATTCTCTATCATCTCCTTCTTTTGCCCCCAGTTTTTCTCAGCATTAGGTTCTTCTCCAGTGAGTCCTTCCTTCTCATTAGGTGGCCAAAGTATTTGATTAGGTGGCCAAAGTAATCATTAAAAGGAGAATCCCTATGAATGTGTCACTACTGAATTTGATTCCAAAGGTCTTGAGGAAGAAGTTTCTTCTTCATGTCCAAATTTCCAATTTCATTCAGTGCCTGTTGACACAGCCCCAAACCTAGAAAGTTCTTGAGGCTGATTTATCTTCCAAGACTTTGTACTGATTTTTCTTAAAATCAGAAAAAGGCTTGTTCCTCTGTGATTTCTTGTTCTTTTGATTACATTTTTCAACATTACTTTTTTTGGGGGAACAGACGTCAAACCAACTGGCCTGTAATTTTTTGGATCTCCTTGGGTCATTGTTAGAAGAAGAAAAAAAAAAGCCCTCTGTCATGGACCCCAATTAGAGACAGAAGTTATTAATTTTTATTAGGAGTTTATGAATTTCACACCTCAATTATTTTTTAAAAAAATGTGAAATCTATCAGGATATGCTTTCCTCTTTTCCTTACAATTTTCTCAGAAGTATAAATGGTTCTTTCTGTTTCTTTGCTTTTTATTGTCTCCTCCAATTTTTTTTTAAAGGTAGCTTTGACTGTATTTTTCAGACAAAAACCAAACTTTGAAACTGATTTGTTTCCTAGTTTCATCTTAATTGAAAATGAATGTGTAATTTCTCAAAAAGCAATATGTACAGTGCTGGGTTTTATTTTCACCCCCCTCCACACACACAAAAAAAAATGGGTGTAGATATTGTCTGGAAGGAATGGGACGTGGTGGCTCAGTCAGTGGCTAAGATGTTGAGCTTGTTGATCAGAAAGGTTGTCAGTTTGGAGGTTCGAATCCCTAGTGCCGCGTAATGGAGTGAGCTCCCGTTACTTGTCCCAGCTTCTGCCAGTTTCAAAGCACGTAAAAAATGCAAGTAGAAAAATAAGAACAACTTTTGGTGGGAAGGTAACAGCATTCTGTCCTCCTTTGGCATTTAATCATGCCGGCCACATGGCCATGGAGATGTCTTCAGGCAGCGCTGGCTCTTCAGCTTTGAAATGGAGATGAGCACCACCCCCTAGAGTTGGGAACGACTAGCACATATATGCGAGTGGAATCTTTACCTTTATTGTCTGGAAATAATTTTCAATGTTGTGAAAAACATGAATAAATGTGTGTGTGTATGTGTGTGTCTGTGTCTGTGTGTGTTGTATTTGTGCTGATAAATAAATAAAGGGAGACTAGTATAGATCTATTTCAAGCTATTTAGCTCTCATCAGCTAGCCATACCCTTACTGGGATTTGAACCTGTGCTGTATTACATATTAAGCAGTTGTGTTAACCACTAAGCCACAAGGTTCTCCTCCTTATCATATATATAATATAATATAATATGCAGTGGTCTAGAATATACTCAGCCTTTTTTTCCCCTAATTTAAATTTTCTGAAAAATAACAGCTATCTCAAATACTTCTGTCTCACGTATTGTCCTGTTTATTTGAAGGGATGGGAGGTTTACTTTGAGGTTGCTAAATTCCCCCCCCCCCCGAAGAAAATAAAGTTTTCATGACATTATTACGGCCAATGGCTGGTGGAGAAATCACTTTTCTTCCCTATAAACTTTCTCCAATCCGTAGCAGTTCTTTTTTTGTCAGTAACTCCAGCAGCTCGACTGGCCGATTATGTGGCCATTTCTAAGAAGAGGTGCTAAAGGTTTATTTAGTGCCCGTAGATTGATGGCTAATAGACTCCATTGGGCTGTTTAAATGAAAGTTTCCCACAATCAGATGCTAAAGTCCGGGCTTTGAGTGAAGCTTTTATCGCTCTTTCAACAGTCTCATCAAGAGTCTCCCCCCCTCCTTTATTTCTTCTTCTTCTTTTCACTCTGGGAACTTTATTTCATGTTGTGTATTTCTCATCTGAAGGTTACATCAATCAGCAATCCTGTACAGGTTTGTGGGCTGTAACAAAACAAAAAAAAGAAGGAGTATTTTTGCATGCTGTGTTGGGGTTTCCTGGTTGGCTATCTGCCTTCGGTTTCTATGGAAAATACAACAGAGTTGGAACTTAAAACTGCAATTTGTTATGCTTAAGATGTTTACCCATCTGATCACTACACTGGATTGTAGCTGCATTGTATTTACTAACAAGGATGGAGATGTGGTAGCAAAACACGGCATCTCTTGCAAGCCCAGTGCAAGTAGTCCTTGACTTACAATAGCTCATTTAGTGACCATTTGGAAGTTACAACATCACTGAAAAAAGCTACTTATGACCGTTTTTCACCCTTACGACCATTGAATCATCCCCATGGCCATGTGATCAAAATTTATATTCCTTTTAATGTGTACAAGACAGATAGCAAGCATTGCAAAGGACAGGGAACTTATTAGGAGACAAAGGCAAAGGTGTGAAATTGAGTAGTGTTGTCTGTTTCCAACTGGAAATCACAGTTGCAGCCACACAATTTTCCACTTAGTGGCTATTTCAGTTAACAGTGGAGTTGCCTGTCCCAATTGTCATTAAGTGAGAAATGCCTGCACATGACTTTGAGTGACTTACAACTGAAAGAGAAGGAAACCATAAAAAGCAAGCAAAATTAAAAACAACAAAAATAATATATTTTTTTCCTCCCTGTTTGGAAGTCGTTTTTTCCCCAGTTGTGATGCAATGAAGGGCAGAATTGTTCTGATTGAAATCTATAAAATTTGCAAATACTACAATGTGAATGTGTAGAGATGTGTGAAAAAGATCAGATTGGGAAAATCTAGAGAATGGTAAATTTAATACAGGGAAAGTAAAATTCATGTTGGAAAAGATACTTGGAAGATACTTGGAATTAGAATATTGATGGGCCATTTTTATTTTGTAGCTCGTTTGGGGCATTGAAGAATTTTCCATTTTTAATGAGAAAGTAAAACCCATGTTACTAGCTTAACCACTGCAATGATTCACTTAACAAATGCAGTAAGAAATGTTCTAATATGGGACAGAATTCACTTAACACCTGTTTCACTTAGTCATTCATTGAGGACTAACTGTAGGCTCATTTGCCTGCTTTTTTCAAGGGGGAAAATGTTAAACCAATGTTGAACGTTTCTTTGTGGTTGCTGGGTTATCTCTTGTAAAATTTAAAGCAAATTTTAACACCTTGTGAGGTCTCAGTGGAAGGTTTGTGATATCAGGGGTGGGCTGCTGGGGGTTCGCACAGGTTTAGGTGATCCTCTAGCTAGAATTCTGCCCATTTCAGTGAAACCCCAAATGCCATCCCTGGCTGGCTCCATCCCTCCCACCCCCGCCCCTCCCACCCCACCCATTCCAGGAGTCTCCGTGCGGCCCGTTCATCATGCCATTCAGGGTCTTGAAGCCTTAATTTTCCTTCTATCGAGTTTCAGGATTTATAACAAGATTGGTGAGATTTTCTCAAAGTAAGATATAATGAAATTTTGGGTAAATTCCAATATCGCAAAATCTGTTAATGAATTCATTTGCTACACAAAACAAATTCAATCCACTTCATAAAAGTTGTAATTCCAGTATCAGAGAAGATTGTTATGAATTCATTTGCTACACAAAACAAATTCAATCCATTTTTAAAAAATGTAATTCCAGTATCAGAATTTATGCAGTGCGTGCCAGGTTTTTGCACGTACCGAACCGGCAGTATTGCCAGCAGTAGCCCACCCCTGGTCCGCAGGGGGCTGGTAAGGCCTATATAGGGAACAGAATGTTCTTCCACATGTCGGGCAGACACTACTGCTCGGTAGACTTTGAGCTTTGTAGCAAGGCTTATTCCATGGAGGTCCCACATGTTGGTCAGTTGTCTTCCAAGTGCAGAGCTTGCCTTGGCGACTCTGCAGTTGACCTCAGTGTCAATTGTCACTGCGCGGGAGAGGGTACTGCCAAGGTATGTAAATAAAAAAGGAGATCACGTGGGACACTGCAACCCGTCTTAAATACATGCCAGCTGCCAATCATCCTAAGTTTGACTATGTGATGTATGGGGATGGTGCAATGGTCGTAAGTATGAACAATGGTCATAATTCAGAGTTTCCCCCCAGTGCTGTTGTAACTTCAGAAGGTCACTAAAAGAATGGTTGTAAGTCAAAAACTACTTTGACCACCAGCTGTCAGCTGTGACCAGGGGGGCATTTGCCCAGGTTCGCCTGGTCCGCCAGTTGCGGCCCTACCTAGATCGGGGGGCCCTCACAACAGTCACTCGAGCCCTTGTGATCTCCAGACTGGAATACTGCAATGGGCTCTACATGGGGTTGCCCCTGAAGTGCATCCGGCGACTACAGCTAGTCCAAAATGCTGCCGCGCGAGTGATAGTGGGCGCACCTCGGTTCGCCCATGTTACACCTGTCCTCCGCGAGCTGCACTGGCTACCTGTTGGTCTCCGGGTGCGCTTCAGGATACTAATGACCACCTTCAAAGCACTCCATGGTAGTGGATCTGGGTACTTGAGAGACCGCCTTCTGCCGATTACCTCCCTAAATCGACCAATTAGATCGCACAGACTAGGCCTCCTCCGAATTCCATCAGCCAGTCAATGCCGACTGGCGACCACACGGAGGAGAGCCTTCTCTGCTGCTGCCCCGACCCTATGGAACGAGCTCCCCATGGAGATCCGCACCCTCACCACGATCCAGACCTTCCGCGCAGCCCTCAAGATCTGGCTCTCCCAGCAGGCCTGGGAATAGGTTTCCAATCACCCGCCCGAGTGTTTGATTGCTGAATGAAAGTTGTGTTTTATTATTTTTCTTTTGTTCACAAATTGTTTTGTTTTGACCTTGCACTTCCCCTCCCCTGTGGTTGTAAGCCGCCCTGAGTCCCCTCAGGGAAAAGGGCGGCATATAAATCCCAATAAACCTAAACCTAAACCTAAACCTAAAAACTACTTATATTCCTTCTGGACCTAAGATCTTTTGACTCTTAAAGAAAAGCCAAGATATGTATTAATACTCTAGAGATCATTTTCACTGATGCTACCCTCTCTGTAAAATGTTGCATTGCTCCTATAAAGAAATGTTATTGTCTTTTTCATTGTCACTTTATTTATTGTGCCTTCAGAATCTGGTCCTATTTATCTCTGCTGCTAGTTTTGTTTGGTGGTAAATGGATTCTAATTTATTGGGAAGATTGTTGTTGTATTCATTTTACTTCAATTTATATTTCATTTGCACACCATCCAAACAGGTTGAGAAACATTTCTTACTTACTTACTTACTTACTTACTTACTTACTTACTTACTTACATACATACATACATACATACATACATACATACATACATACATACATATTTGGGGAGGAGGCAAATGTATCCCAACTTTGTTGCTTACTTAGTCTTTGTTTCAGTGTGAAATCCAGCAGGTACTGACAGATTCTGGAGAACTGCTAGCAGAAATTTTGAGTAGTTTGGAGAACTGGCAAATGCCACCTCTCACTGGCCCCAGAGTGGGGAAGGAATGGAGATTTTGCAGTATCCTTCCACTGCCAGGCCCACCAAGCCACACCACGCCCACCAAGCCATGCCCACAGAACCGGTAGTAAAAAAAAAAAAAAGAATTTCACCACTGCTTTTTGCTCTTCGTGTTGTGACAGTTACTGAATTATTTCCAGAATTTGAGTATAAATGTGTAAAAACTTTTGTTACTGCACAGCTTTACATATATACATACTATGTGTTGCATCCTCCTGACGCAGCCGGCAGCCAAGCCACGCCCAGCCGCAACATGATTGGTCCAGGCGTGGTTGGCTGCCGGTGGGAGATTTACGCCGCTCCCATTGGCTGGCTGCCTGACAGCTATCCATATAAATAGCTGTCAGGCGGCGCTGTCCTGCGCGAGTCCTGAATACCACTGCTGTTAAAACCTGTTAATAAAGGGTGAGAGAGAGGAGGAGGAGAAGGGAGGGAGGGAATGGAGAGGGAGTGATAGGGTTAAGGTTAGAAAGAAGGGGAGGGGAAGTAGGCGTAGAGGGGTGTGTGAGAAGGAAGAATGAAAGTTGGAGGAGGTTGAAAGAGGGTGTATGGCAGGCCAAGGTGGTATACTGGGTTTGTATTGTAGAGGGCATTTTCTATATAAGTGAGGGCCGTGTTTATTATTCAATGTTATATGCCCTGATTAAGCACAGTGAATATGTGATTGTATAGAATGAAAACATTATATATATATATATATATATATATATATATATATATATATATATATGTATGTATGTATGTATGTATGTATGTATGTATGTATGTATGTATGTATGTATGTATGTATGTATGTATATTAAAAAAAACCTGTTAATAAAGCGTTCTGAAAATTACCTCACGCCTCGCTTCGTACTTAAAACCTGGCGACGAGGATGAGCGATACCGAACATCTCCATATTCCGGCCCTTGCCGCTGCTTCTTCATTCGCTCCTTTCCGGCCTGAAGCGCAGAGCTGGGATTCCTTCCTAGAACGCTTCGAAGTATTTCTTCAAGCCCATGGGCTGACCGACCTGTCTGAGAGGCACAAGAAGGGGGTGTTCCTTCATTACTGCGGGGCAGAGATGTTTGCCACTGCCCGCGCCCTCTCCGCTCCTTCACCTTCCCACGCAATTCCTTTTGACGTTTTTCTCTCCCGCCTCAAGATTGATTATGAGCCGGCTCCCTCCCGCTACGCTAGACGAAAGCACTTCCATCATTGCATCCAGCGGGAGGGCCAGTCCATCGCTCAATACGTGGCGGCCCTTCGCACCGCTGCCATGGACTGCGAGTTTCTGGATCTGGACGATGCTCTTCTGGAGCAATTCATCTACGGGCTCCTCGAACTGAACCTCCACCAGCGCATCCTCTCGCGGACTGAGTTGTCCATGAAGATCGCTGTGGATGAGGCCAGGGTGTACGAAATGGCTGGACAGTCCACTCCTGATCTCCGCCGTTTCCCGCCCTCAGTCTTGGCCTCGCTTCCTCCTCCGTCCTACCAGTGCCAGGTGTCACACGAAGAGCCTTGGTCCGACTTCGATGCCTCCGTCGACCGGCTGCACTCTCTCTCCCTCAAGGACACTGGCTCGTGTCTCAGCTGCGGCAACCGCCACCAGCGTTCCTCCTGCCGTTTCCGCGCCGCACTTTGCCACCAGTGCGGCAAGAAGGGCCATATAGCTGCCGTCTGCCGTTCTCCTGCTTCGGCTCCTTGGGCCTCCAGGGCTCCCATCGGCCATGGTCTGGCCTCTGTGCCTTCTTCTGCTTCCCGCTGCTACGCCGTTTCCGAGCCTGAGGGGTTCGCCCCTGAATGGCAGATGGATGCCACTTCTACCACGTCCGGCAGCCGGGGTAAGATGCATCTCCGCGTCTTGCTGGCCGGCCGCCCTTGCCAGATGGAGCTCGACACCAGCTCCTCGAGAACCATCGTTTCCTGGGACAACCTCAAACGACTTTTCCCCCGCTTCATGCGGAAACGACTGTCTTTTGCCCCTTGCCTTCTTCGGGACTACCAGGGGTCTCCTATTCCTGTCCTGGGGTGCCTCATGCTGCCGGTCCAGTATGGGCGGTTCCACGGTCCCTTGCCCCTCATAGTGGTCAGGAACTCCTTGATCTCTCTCCTGGGGCTCGACTGGTTCCGGGCCTTTGGGTTGTCCATCGCTGGCATTAACTCCCTCTGGCTGACTTCTGACATCGACCTGCTAGTGGCAGAGTTCGCTGATGTATTCAGCGAGACCCTGGCTTGCTACAAAGGCACTCCAATCTCCCTAAACCTCGACCCCCTGATAGCCCCCATTCGCCTCAAAGCCCGCAGAGTGCCATTGGCACTGCAGGCTAAGGTGGACACTGAGCTGGACAAGCTCATCTCCCAGGGCATCATTGAGCCCGTAGACCATGCCCCCTGGGAGACCCCTATTGTGCTTCCCCTTAAGTCGGACGGCTCCTTGAGGGTCTGTGCCAACTACAAGGCCACTGTCAATAAGGCCCTGCAGGCCCATCCCTACCCTGTTCCCGTCGTCCAGCATGTGCTGCATTCCTTGGGTCAGGGCAAAATTTTCGCAAAATTGGACCTGGCCCAGGCTTATCAGCAACTGCCTGTGGACGACGCCACTGCAACCGCCCAAACGATCATCACACACTGGGGGGCGTTCCGCTGTACACGCCTCCAGTTTGGCATCAGCGTCGCCCCCGGTCTCTTCCAGGGACTCATGGAGCGCCTGCTCCATGGGATCCCTGGCGTGATGCCACACTTTGATGACGTCCTGATTGCCGCCCCGGACCAATCAGAACTCATCTCCAATCTACGGGCCATCCTCTCCCATTTCTGAGCTTCAGGTCTACACCTGAAGTGCTCCAAGTGCTGCCTTGGGGTTTCCGCCGTCGACTTCCTCGGGTTCTAACAAGGCGGAGCTCCAAGCCTTTCTGGGGCTGTTAAACTTCTATGCTGCCTTCATCCCCCACAAGGCTTCAGTGGCGGAGCCCCTGTACCACCTTCTGGATTCCTCCCCCCCTGGGCCTGGACCAGCCACAAGGCTCATGCGCTCGCAGCTGTCAAACACCTTCTGACAGCTGCCCCCATGCTCGCGCAGTATGACGAGCGCTTGCCCCTTCTCCTCGCCTGCGATTCCTCCCCTTACGGCGTGGGTGCTGTTTTGAGCCACTCCTTTCCGGATGGCTCTGAGGCACCCATCGCCTTCTACTTGCGCACCTTGTCCAGGGCTGAGCAGAACTACAGCCACCTGGACAAGGAAGCGCTCGTGGCCATAGCTGGAGTCAAGAGATTCTACCACTACCTCTATGGCTGCCCCTTTACCCTCCTCACTGACCACAAGCCCCTGCTTGGCACCCTGGCCGAGGATCGCGCCACCACCCCCCATCCTCTCCCCACGCATGTCCCGCTGGTCTGAGTTTCTTTCCCCCTATGCTTACCGGCTGCAATACCAGCTGGGCAAGCATATGGGCCACGCGGACGCCTTAAACAGGTGTCCACTGCCCCTCATGCTTTCCGCCCCCGCCCCCTCCGTGGCCTCCGGCGTCTTCCTAATCGACAACCTGGAGCTGCCACTCTCCGCCTCGGACATCGCCACCTCCACCGCCTCCGACCCCCTCCTCTCCCATGTTTTAGACGCCGTTTGCCGGGGCTGGATGGTGGATTCTCGCTCTCCCGAGTTCCTGCCGTTCCTCCGCCGCTGCACCGAACTTTCCGTCCTCCAGGGCTGCCTCCTCTGGGGTTCCCGCGTGGTCGTGCCACCTACCCTGCGCCAGCTGGTGCTCCGTCGGCTCCACGAGGGTCACCCGGGCATTGTCCGCATGAAGGCCCTTGGCTGTGGATATGTCTGGTGGCCCTCCATGGATGCCGACATCGCTGGCTGGGTGCAGCGGTGCCCACCCTGCCAGGCTGTTTGGCCCGCCCCACCCTCCTCCCCTCCCCGGGAATGGGAAACCCCCTCCTCTCCATGGAGCCGCCTACATGCGGACTTCTTCAGCCCCATTGATGGTCGCTCCTTCCTGTTAGTAGTAGATGCCCTCTCCAAGTGGGTGGAAGTCATCCACCTCCGCTCAGTCACCTCGGCTGCCACCATCCATGCCCTGGAGTGCCTTTTCTCCACCCACAGACTCCCTGATACATTGGTGACCGACAATGGTCCCCAATTCACCTCCGTAGAGTTCCGCCTCTACCTCGCCAGCCTGGGCATCCGCCATGCCCTGGTGGCTCCCTACCATCCCACCAGCAACGGCATGGTGGAGTGCGCTGTTCGCTCCGCCAAGGAGAGCTTGGCCCGACTGAGCCCCTTGCCCTGGCCTGCCCGCCTGTGCACCTACCTTCGAGCCCAGCACTCCACCCCCTATGCCACCACTGGAAAAACCCCTGCCGAGGTTCTCATGGGCCGTCGCCTCCGCACCACCCTGGACCGGCTGCACCCCCACTTCTCGCCCCTCTCCACTTCCCTGGAGTCTGCCCCCAGGGCTTTCCGAGTGGGGGAGGAGGTCTATGCCCAAAATTACTCAGGAGAGCCAAAGTGGGTTCTGGCCGTGGTTCAGGAACTAATGGGACCCTGTTCCTACAGGGTCCAACTTGCCGATGGACGAATTTGGCGCTGCCATGTAGACCAATTGCACCGCCGTGCACCGGCCCAGCAGCCCAGACCACAAGGCCTCACCGCTCCGGCATCTCCACCTGACTCTAGTCTCCAACTGCAACCGCGGGCACCTCGGCGCACACCATCAGGCGGCCTCCCACCACCAGCCATCGCAACCACTGACTTGCCTGCCAACTTCGGTGCGAGGCTAGGGGCTGGGCCTCGAATTCCGCTCCACCTCCCAGACAGAGCTCCTCCTCCACGACCGTCCTCTTTGGTGACCACACCCGAACTAAGGCGGTCCCAGCGCGTGCGCAGTCGGCCAAGATACTTGGATGACTACGCATGCGTTATCCGGGGGGAAGGGGTGTTGCGTCCTCCTGATGCAGCCGGCAGCCAAGCCACGCCCAGCCGCAACCTGATTGGTCCAGGTGCGGTTGGCTGCCGGCGGGAGATTTACACCGCTCCCATTGGCTGGCCACCTGACAGCTATCCATATAAATACCTCACACCTCGCTTTGTACTTAAAACTTTTGCTTTTCAATTAGGTCTTTCATATATATATATATATATATATATATATATATATATATATATATATATATATATATATATATATGTGTGTGTGTGTGTGTGTGTGTGTGTGTGTGTGTGTGTGTGTGTGTGTGTGTGTGTGTGTGTGTGTGTGTGTGTGTGTGTGTGTGTTGTATTTGTGCTGATAAATAAATAAAGGGAGACTAGTATAGATCTATTTCGAGCTATTTAGCTCTCATCAGCTAGCCATACCCTTACTGGTAATCGAACCTGGGCTGTATTACATATCAGATAGTTGTATTAGCTACTAAGCCACAGACTCTCCTCCTTTATCAGGCTCTCGTGTGTGTGTGTGTGTGTGTGTGTGTGTGTGTGTTTGTGTGTGTGTGTATCTATACACAAAACACACACACACACACACACACACACTCTCTCTCTCTCTCTCTCTCTCTCAGGGCGTATGTTGTTAAGATACAGCCAGTTGTGTCTTAAAGTGCTTCTACTGTACACTGCAGTGGAATTGCCATGGTAACAGCTTCATAGTATTCCACAAGGGGGCTCCCTCTGGTAAGGGGGGGAAATCCAACATTAGAAATTAGATTTGGTTCGAATATTCTCGCCCTATAAATAAATACCCGGGAAACACCAAGTTATCAACTAGCATGATAATAAATATCAGTTTGGACATTCCATGAACAAACATATGTCAAATAAACTAGACAATAAATACCAAATTTTTAAACTGCATGGAATCATAAAATAATATAATGATCTGTAGCCATATTTTTGCCATAATTTCTGATGTCTTTAATTTTGTTACTGACCTACTTGTGGCATTTCCGTCATCAGAGAAAGATTCATTGTTGTCATACAGTGTGTTTAAACTGCTTCATTTCCTTCATGGGTACAACACTTTCCTTAAAAATGATGTAAATCATGGTGTACACCTAAGTGTAACTTTGAAAATGCCCTTCACAATAATTTTTAGGATGGCATTTGGCAAAATATCATTTTGGTCTCCTTATAGAAAATTGATATGGCAAAGATATCTGCTTTTAAAGTGTCCATTTTTTAAAAAAAAATCATTGTAACTAATTAATAATGAAGGTGTGTGTTCGTGTTTCTATTCTTGATCATAATCTCATAAATAATCATCGTATTTGGACACTTTGTGCATCATATTAAAGGAAACAAATCAACTATCACGTATGTAATCACTTTGCAACAGTGTAAGATGACTAAAATTATATAATGATTCGGAGCCTTTTTTTTAAAAAAAAACTATTTTTAAACCTGATTTCATTGTCTAAGCTTTTTTCTTAAGTTGACCCATCAATAATAGATTTTCACAGTGAAGCGATAGTTGATAGCATAGATCCTTACCTTTATCTGTGAGCATATGGGTAGGCTGTGTCCAAATTGCTTAATTATTTTTATAACGATGGTTATTTCCCCAAAGCTTAGCAAATCCACACTTGGAGATAAACTTCAAACTAATTTCCTGGAATGGCATTCGTGCACAACCTCTTTATCATGTGCTATGCAATTGATTTAGTGGGGACGGCTGCTTTTAGGGCAACAAGCAACTGTGATTCCGTGTTTTCTAAGGCTCTTTGTGGAGGTTTGGCTGGGTTGCTGTGTCGAAGCATGTGGGCAGAGGCACAAATTGCTCTCCTTTGATATCACAAGGTTATATTTTTTCACGTGGTGTCCTTAACAAGGAAGCTCTTTAGCAATCTATCTGTCTCTGTCAAGTGTTGGCTTGAAAGCCCATCTATTCAGGCCTGGAACTCCCGGTTAAATAGACCATTTTAGGGACTTGCAAGCAAGCAGACAATATTCTGTAATAGACTTGCCTAATCTAGTGCCCTCTGCATGGGTTGGGACTTCGTCTCCTCTCATGCTGAAGCAGCGTGCTACAGGTTGTGCTGCAGAAGTAGAAGTCCGTCATAAATGGAAGCTATTTGTAGTCTGCAAACCACCCTGAATTACCCTGAGATGGGCAGTGTAGACATTTGATAGATAGATAGATAGCAACAGCATTTTAGGGCTTATATAGTGCCCCACAACACTTTACAGCAATCTCTGGGTAGTTTACAATGTAGAAACGTTATTTATATATTGCCCCCAACAATCTGGGTCCTCATTTTAATGACCTCATGGGATGGAAAGCTGACCTTGAGCTGCTCCCGTGTGGATCGAACTCCAGCCTGTGGGCAATACTGCAACATCTTTGTCCTGTGACACCAGGAAAATTTGACAGATAGACAGACAATGGATGGATGGACGGACGGATGGATAGATATAGGTAGATATAGATATATAATAGATATAGATAGACAGAGAGAGACAGACAGACAATGGATGGATGGATGGACGGACGGACGGACGGACGGACGGACCGATAGATATAGGTAGATATAGATATATAATAGATAGAGAGAGATAGAGAGAGACAGACAGACACAGAGAGAGGGGGGAGAGAGACAGACAGACAGATACAGACACAGAGAGAGTGATAATGAGAGAGATGATAGATAGATAGACAGACAGATAGTCAGACAGACAGGGGGTGGGGGGAAGAGAGCAAGAGAGAACCCCTTTCCAATTATCTCATCCAGAACAGTAACAAAATTACAGCTAGTCATAAAATCTTCCTCCTCCAAAATGCTGCCAACCACATGTATTTCAGGTGGTTAAAATGTGCTTCTTTATAGCCAAGCAAGATTGATAGACCAAACTACTCTGTCCAGGGCAGATAGGACCTCAAAAATGTACACCAATAGGATGTCCACACTGTCTTTTTACAAATCCCCACCACAAACAGCCTTCAAAACGTTATCTATCCATTTTCATTTTTGCCACAGCCACGACAGCTCTGTCATTTTACCGGCGCCTCAAAATTTTTCTTTCTGTTGTCAGTCAGCATATAACAGTCACAAACCCTCAACAGCTGTGATTGATGGCAACAAACAGAGAAGAGGAAAAAGGGGCTGAAGTTGTGTCTAAAATAATAATTCCCTATTTTTATTATTACGTGCAGAACTTTTGTTAGAAAATGGCCCATGTGTTGTATTTTAGACATCTACCGCTGGGGAATTGTATGTATTATCAGATAAATTGTTACAGATAAACAGGCTGTTTTTTTAGCTCACATTGCTGGGCTGATTGCCTTAAGATTCACTCGTTCTGACAGGGAGTATTTTAAGGGCGTGTGTCTATAGGATATTACATTAGGCTCGTTTGATAAGGAAATGGAGAAACTCTGAGATAATAAAAATGACAGCCTATGTATTGCATCTGTGGATTATTTTTATATTTGCATATCCAAGAAGCTAAGTGTGTGTTGCACTTCACTTTCTTCCATTGAAACAATTAAGACTTTAAGTTCCTTAACTTTGACTGAATCAAGTTCCATGTTTCAAATTGAATGTTTATGTTTACTGCTGGACACTAAAGGAGACTTACAGAAGTTGTGTAACTCTATTTTTTTTTTGGTAGGATGGGAGGTCAGTGGTGGGAATCTGCCAGTTTAACAACCAATTCGGTGATTGCACGCTTCGTGTGTGTACGCGCGCTGCACATCAGCATGTACAGTTTTAAGAAAACTTAACTTCCACATTACTACTGGGGGAGTAACACAGCTGAGGCGTAGCAATCCCCTCTGCTGCGTAAATCAGTTGAGAAGATATAGATCAATAAAGCGCAGGGGCAGGCAGGGGGCACATCTAATCATCAGAGCGAACCAGTTCACCTCCAGCTGATCGTCGGAACTACCGGTTCACGCGAACCGATCCGAACCAGTAGAATCCCACCCATGGGGGAGGAGGGAGGGACTATTCAGAGGATGCTTCTCCGCCACCTTTCCCCTTACAGGACCTGAAGGTCAAATGCCAAGAGAAAGATTTCCCCACAATGGAGAAATGGAACCATAGCATCTCAAAAATAAAATATCAGGAAATTTTTTAGTTATGATTCTTTCTAGAACTGGCATTGTTGGAGCCGAGAACTAATATCAAGATTTCAGTGGTCTGCACCTGTAACATACCAGGAATAGGGGGAACAAAAACTGTTTCAGAATAGCAATGTTGCAGTTCTCGTGCACTTCTTGAATCATAGTTGTCTTTGTGGCGGGATTCATCTTCGGGGGGGGGGGAAGAATCTGCCTATCGAGATGAGGTGGACCTGTTGCTTTCATAGTGTGGAGACTTGGTTCTTAACACCAATAAGACCAAGGAGCGTATAGTGGACTACAGAAGGAATATGTCAGACATCCAGCCCTTGCTTATCAATGGAGACCAAGTGGAGCAAGTGGCCAGTTTTAAGTTTCTGGGTGTTATCATAAAAGAGCACCTGACCTGGGGCAACTCACATTGCAGCCCTGGTCAAAAGGGCCCAGCAGAGATTATACTACCTGAGACTTCTCAGAAAAACAACAATTGAATGAAAAACTGCTGGTTATCTTCTATCTGCACCATAGAGAGTATTTTAACTTACTGCACCTGTGTATGGTTTGCCAATTGCACAGTGGCAGATAGGAGAGCACTCCAGAGGGTCAACATCATTGCCCAGAGGATCATTATTTGCCCTCTCCGCTCTTTGGAAGAGATTTATAGCTCCCGCTGCCTTAAGAAAGTTCAAAACATTCTCAAAGATCCATCTCATCCTGGGCACCCTTTTTTATTTAACTATTACCATCTGGCAGACGGTACAGGACAATAAAAACAAGGACAGGCTGAAAAACAGCTTCTATCCCAGGGCAGTAACTATATTGTATTCTACTGTTTAGTGTAATATTAATGCAATATCAGGGGTTTTCAGTTCAATTATATAGGATGTGAAGGATGTGAGTTTGTTTTTATAGTTATAATGTATACGGAAGATGGCATTTAATTTCATTGTAGAAGGTGCAATGAGAATAAAGTAAACTAACCAACTAATTAACTAGCTAACTAACTAAATACTCATGGTAAAGATAAAGATTCCCCCTGCCAGTTATGTCTAACTCTTGGGCAGGCTGCTCACCTTTGTTTTTTAGCCAAGGGAGCTACTGTTGTCCAAAGACATTGTTATGGTCATGTGGCCAGTATGACTGTACACTGAGGCACATGGAACACTGTTACTTTCCCAATGAAGTGGTGCCCATTTATCTACACTCATTTTCATGCTTTCGAACAGCTAGGCAGGCAGGAGCTGGGGCAAGGAGCGGGACCTCATCCCATCGCAAAATGCTTGGTTCTCAAACCTGAGCTGTCAGGTTTTCAGTTGACCAACCACTGAGCCATTGTACTCCCTAGATACTCATGTATGCCAGTTTATAGTATTTCTGATGGTGTCTTTTTGTTAACAGGTTAGGAAATGTGGTGTGTGTATGTCTATGATACATTGATGAGTAACAAAAATGAAAAGAAAAGTACATTAGGAAATCTCTACATAGACTTTTCCATATTGTATTAAAAAAGGAAAAGAAAAGTCCAGTTAGAAACTGGATAGGAACAACATTTATCATTTTGCCACTTAATAAGGATGTTTGCTCTTCATGAAATGAAAGCTCTTTTCTCTTATTTCATTAGCCTTTTTATAACGTTTGGTATTGATATCTCCTCCATGTTCAGGAATGGTAATATTATGGTTGTGTTAGATCAGGGCTTGGCAACCTTAAACACTCAAGGAGCCATAAAGGTCCGAACCGGAAGCCCCCCTGTTCAATTCTGGAGTCGACTGGAAGTCTGGTTCCCCCACCATGGAGTCTCCTCCTAGCACAGCATCCTTTTTCCTCTACCTTTCCTAACCGAAAGCCCTATCAATTGTGGAGCCAACTGGTGATAGGGAGCCACAGCAGAGGGACGAAAGAGCCACATGCGGCTCCAAAGCGACAAGTTGCTGACCCCTGTGTTAGATTAAAGAACTGAATCTCCTGTCATGATTTATGACAAGGGAAGTTGGATAAACAGGAAAACAATTAATGACATATGGTACTCTTGTTCAGGACACCCTCTGTTTCATTGTATCTCATCTCATTTCCCATTCCTTCACAATCTGTGATCATGGGCTCTTCTGGAAAGTTGTCCCATGTGTGTGTCAAGGTGACAAATAGCATCCAAAATAAAATCAGAGTCTGAGGCAAAGGATTCCTCAAAGTTCCAATTCATTAAGGGATCCATGTTGGCACATCTGGGAAAACCTGAATCTGAAAGCTTCCCGGTTTTCCCCATCCAGTTGAAAGTTCAAGATCTTGCCCACACACCCACAGGTCCATCACATGGTCCAATCTTCCAGTGCCACACTGGCAGTTCCATCCATCCAGTTCCAGTAAGTGCAGAGGCGCAGAGACAAAGAATGACCTTGGTTTTCTAGAAAGAATTTTGTTATGACTACATATCATCTAACTCAGTACAATCCCCCCTCCCATTTCCCCACAATAGAAACAGTGTAGTAGAATATTAAAAGTGTGGCAGGCCAAAGATCCAAAAGAAAATATGGCTGCAGGCCTGGCAGTGTGTTTATGTGGAGTAAATATTCTTTGAGAGCCAGTTTGATGTAGTGGTTAAGGAATCAGCCTACAAACTGGGAGACTATGAGTTCCAGTTCCTTGTTAAGACCCAAAACCAGCTGGGTGACTTTAGGTGACTCATTCACCCAACCTGGGCATGCATCCATGCATCTATACTTTTCTATTTCTAAAAACCTTGTAATTCTTTCAAGCAAGATTATTGATACTTCTTTCCTGGACTTCAGTGGTGCCTCCCAAGTCCAGGCAATGCTCTGATATGAAGCCAAAGAAGCCTTAATTAAAAATAAAAATGATGATGCTGATAATAATCAGTGCAGTTGGCATTTTATGAGCTGTTCAATAGGTTAATGCAACATCTTGGAACTGTACAGTCAGTACTTACAAGCACAGAGACACATTTATATCAAGAGGCTGCCAGCCTGCTTGGCAGTAATTATATCAGAAATAACAGATTACATTATTCTTTGTTGAACTTAATGTTTCATCATCCTAGATCGATGCCGAAAGAAAAGCTAATACCTCATTCTAATAGTAATATTTTGATTAATTTCTGCTAAGTTCCACAAAGCTTAATTCTGGCCCTTTGATGTGGCTTCTTTATATGTTGATTCATTTTCTAAATCATCCGGAGAGGAACTGAAGAATTGAAGCAAGATTTGGAAAGTTCAAGGTCCTTGGCGTTTACCGAGGTGGTATTCAACAGGTTCTGACCAGTTCTGGAGAAACAGTAGTGGAAATTTTGAGTAGTTCATAGAACAGGTAAATGCCATCTCTGACTGGCCGCGCCCCCACATATCCTCTGCCTCCCGAGTCCCAGCTGATTGGGAGGGAATGGGGATTTTGCAGTAACCTTCCCAGGGAATGGGGTGGGAATGGAGATTTTACAGTATCCTTCCCCTGCCATGCCCACCAAGCCAAGCCTACAGAACTGGTAGTAAAAAAAAATTGAATCCCACCACTGGTTTACCCTAAGCCCGTGATGGCGAACCTATGGCACACATGACACAGGTAGCACGCAGAGTCCTCTCTGTGGGCACGTGAGTGATCGCCCAGCTAAGTTCCACTGTGCATGCACTTGTACCTCCTGCCGGCCAGCTGCTTTTTGGGTTTCTGCCGCACATGAGGGAGATGCATGTGCATGCACAGGTGTGGGGGGGCAAGGGGGTCATATGTGCATTCACATGCACGGGGAAGCACGGAGGGTTGTGGCCTCCCCCTGCGGCCTGTTTTTGGTCCCAGGAGGTTTCAGGGAGGCCTGCTAGGCCCAAAATGGGATGCGGGGGAGGGGGGTTGCCCATTCATGTGGCACATAGGGGGTGTCATATGTGTATTACATTATGGGTATGGGCACACATAAGTGTAGTCATGCGCATGCACACACTTTCAGCACACAAGGACAAAAAGGTTAGGAATTTTCTATGGAATGTTGTCTTTGGAGAGAGATATAGAGAAGTGATCAAGGTGGCTGAGTGGCTAAGACGCTGAGCTTGTCGATCAGAAGGTTGACATTCAGCGGTGTGAATCCCTAGCGCCAAGTAATGGAGTGAGCTCCTGTTACTTGCCCCAGCTTCCCCCAACATAGCAGTTCGAAAGCATATAAAAATTCAAGTAGAAAAAATAGGAACCACTTTGGTGGGAAGGTAACAGTGTTCCATGCGCCTTCGGCATTTAGTCATGCTGGACACATGACCATAGAGACATCTTCGGACAGCGCTGAAACTTCGGCTTTGAAACAGAGATGAGAATTGCCCCCTAGAGTCGGGAATGACTAGCACATATGTGCGGGAGAACCTTTAGCTTTATAAAGAAGTGAAAGTACTAGATGCTGAACTGAACATTAAAATTATCTCCTCTACCTTCCCTTCTCTTCTCTTCTCTTCTCTTCTCTTCTCCTCTCCTCTCCTCTCCTCTCCTCTCCTATGTCATGCCATGCCATGCCATCCCACCCCACCACTAAAACATTTCTAGATATTCTAATTATGGAGATATATGAAACCTGTTGAGATGTCAGAGCTGAACATTTCAAGCTGTGTGAATTATGTGTATGTGTCTTAAGAGAATTATTGATAAAATCTGCTTGTAAGAAAATGCCCATGAGAAAATATCACATTTCTCTGTTAAGATGTTTGCTTCATCCAGCCTTAGCTTCCCAAGGTTAAAAACTATGGTTTGTTCAGCTTCTCCATGTATTGATTACATGCTACATTATGGGACTGATGTAGATAATCAGCTACAGTATTTAACTGGGAACAGGAAGCTAGATCACAAATAACACTTAAACTTGTGTTGGATGACAAAAGTAAGATAATTCTAAATTTAAATTCCTTAATATTTGTACGGAGAGGGTGGGGACTTAATTTTAACCCAAATACATTTATCTAATAATGTACAATTGCAGACACATTTTCCCCGCTGGGGATACTGGTTCAGCTGCAAATTCGATATTGTACTGGCCCAACTGCAGAGTTTTTGTTTTTGTTTTGCGTATTTCTAATTGTGGAGAGGAAAAAGAACGATGGGAAAAAATGTGTTCTCCCTGAGAGCCGAGGCAATGTATTTACTTCAGGTTTTATTAAATGTGTTATAAATTTTCCCAGCAATTTACTTATAGCTCAAGAGGCTTAATTTGCATGTGGTGCCTTTTACAATATGCTTTTGGTAATGTTGCAGATGCTTCTCCTTTAGCTTCAGTAAACAACAGGCAATTGGCCAAGTTTTGACTGAACATTTGCCAACTCATGGAAATATTAGTTAACGCTTTAACAGCCAGATTTCAAAATCCCCATTGTTTTGTCCAAAATCATGTGATGAAGCTACGCAGGCTTCAAAAGCCATAGGAGAAGACTTATTTGAAAGAAATGTACATAGGTATATATTTTTTGAAGTGCATCACATCTTAAATTTAATTGGGGTGGGGTGGAGAATCAACAAGACTCTCAAATTTAGGATTTGGATGAATTGTAGCTTTCATACTGGATGAAAGAGTTCCAATGTCTAGTTCCATGATGGCGAACCTATGGCATGTGTGCCACAGGTGGCATGTGGAGCCTTTCTGCAAGCATGTGAGCCATTGCCCAGCTCAGTTTCACCGCGCATGTGCGTGCACCTCCAACCGGCCAGCTGATTTTTGCATCTCTGCTGCGCATGTGGGAGACATGCCCGCATGCGCGGGGGTTACACATGCATGCATGGGGTTGGTGGGGGGTCGGGTCAGCCTTCCATCCTTCCAAGGTGGGTAAAATGAGGACTCAGATTGTTAGAGAAAACAGGCTGACTCTGTCAACTGCTCAGAGAGGGCTGTAAATCACTATGAAGCGGTATACAAATCTATGTGCTGTTGCTATGAAAAATGGCTCTTTGAGTGTTTAAGGTTGTCGACTCCTAGGCTAAACAGAGAGACCTGAATGGCCTGACATAAAGATAGGGAGCTGTACCTTCATTGTGGGGCTTAAAGATGAGAACTGATGAAGGGGATTTTAACCCTCCAAATCCTGGTTGAAAATTCCCTTGCAGTCCATAGGATTGCTTCAAGTTATCCCTGCATTCTTTTTGGAAACGGATGCTTTAGAAATAAATGCAAAACCTAGTGGCTTGAATTATTAATAGTAATGGACATATAGCTTGCACATTTGGGGGAAGAGTGTTGCTTGCATTGCAAAGTGGAGCATTGATTAAAAAGCTAAACCTTGTGACTCAATGCAAGGCCACGGCTGTTCCCCAGCCGCTAAAAAAAACCCCATCCTGGGCTGGCGTGACAAAGCAGAACAAAAGGATAGCCTCAATGCATCCTTACAAAGCGCAAAGATGTTTTCTCTTGTTATTTGTGGATTCTGTTGATTATTCCATTTAAAGCATTCTCCTTCCCCCTCCGGTGAAATTCTGGGTTTTCCTTTATGCATTTCATTATACTGCCTTTTTCGATGTCTCAGGAGGTGAGCTTGCCCAGTGTTGAAATTAAAATAAACTGAAGATGGTAGACCAGCCGGTCATTTTTCATACCTATCCATCCTGGCTCTTGGTGCCCTTGGACTCTTTTCATCAATTTGTCATTTCTCCGTTTGTGAGAAAGGTCTACCTTGCATACCTTGAAGATTTAAGTAAGAAATATAGGAGGAAATCCTATAAGGAAAATGCTTCTCTATGATTTTAATTTTATTTGTTTCCCCTCCAGTAAAGAAGGATTGCAATCAGCGGTGGGTTTCACTTATTTTTACCATTGGTTCGCCTTCCCTGTGCGCACATTTCACGCATGTGCCCAGCCTTCCATGCATGTGCTTTACTCTCACGCGCGCCTTCCATGTATGCGCCTGGCCTTAAAAATGTGGCTAAATAGGATGTCATAGCACTGGGCGGGTGAGTGGGCCCATCCACAATCTCCGCTACCGGTTCGCTTGAACTGGTCCGAACCAGCTGAATACCACCTCTGAATGCAATACTCCAAAGACAGCTTGGTCTTTGGTTTTGGATATGGTGTTGGGAAACAAAGTGTGGAAGGAGTCTTTGATTGACTGTAGAGCCAGAATGGACCTTCTTTCATTCTTTTGTGGTACTTGCGGCTTTGCCTGATCTGGGGATGATTTGATAAAGAGGAACTGTTAATGTGTGCCCTCCATTGCCCACAGATGGCAGCTTGGCTGGACTCCCACCCAGGAAGTAAATAATCAAATGTAACAATCCAAAGTGGATATCCCTCAAAGGAATATAGAGATATATGTTTTATTTATTTATTTATTTATTTGTTTGTTTTATTTCTATCTATCTATCTATCTATCTATCTATCTATCTATCTATCTATCTATCTATCTATCTATCTATCTATCATATATCTATCTAAGCTTTCTATCATCTATGTATCTTATCTTTCTATCATCTCTTGCCTGCCTGCCTGCCTGCCTGCCTGCCTGCCTGCCTGCCTGCCTACCTAGCTACCTACCTATCCATCTATCTATCTAAACTTTCTATCATCTGTCTATCATCTATGTTTCTTATCTTTCTAATGTCTTATCTGTCTAGTTATATCTATCTATCTATCTATCTATCTATCTATCTATCTATCTATCTATCTATCTATCTATCCCTTGTCTATCTATCTATGTCTTATCTATCATCTATATATCTAATCTTTCTATCATCTATCTATCATCTGTGTATCTTATCTTGCTATCATCTATGTATCTTATCTTTCTATCATCTCTATCCATTATCTGTCTGTCTGTCTACCTTACCTTCCTACCTACCCATCTATCTATCCACCCACCCATTCATCTATCTTAAGATGACTTTGATTTGTAAATCAGCAAGTTATTGGAGTATGTGCACCAAAGAAAGTGAAAGTGCTTAGAAAATGCTCAACACATTTCTTTTCTAGCTTTCCCTTGACCCATTCCTTCTGCCCTGCTCTTCTCATTTTGACTTATAATGCGATGCTCTGGTGAATGACCAAGGTTTAAACATCCATTTAAGACTGCCATGTGGAAGAGATGTAGGATACTTTCATTAATTGGATTAGGGTTATATGTGTTTCATTTAAAAGCTGCTGATCACTAATGGAATGACCTTGAAGTCATTATCTGTGAACAAGGCCCAGATAAGATCTTCCTTCATGTTGTAGCTGTCATTCCTTGAAAGCACAATATCCATATGGAAGATTGCATGCATGCTATATGTGCCTTTATTGAGAATTTTAATCTGCCCCGTGCTCATTTAAGAAGTTGTCTGAAAAAGTATATGCTTGTTTTGCTTGTCTTAATTTACTTAGTCTCATACATAGACATAGAGTATGTCCAGTCTTAATATTGTGAAATTTTCCCAATACAGTATGATTGTCTAGATTATACCCAATATTTATAATAAGTATATTAATCCACAGTCAATTGAAACGAATGACTGAATTTCTGGTTTTGATATTTCCCATCTTCTTACTACAAATAATGTCAAGATTTTGTTTTGTCATATTCATCCATGAACAGAAACAAAAGGCTAATAGAAATTGAAAGAACTAAGTTTTTGTGTGGATATTTTATTTATGAATTCATAAATTGCTTTGGTTAAGGTGACTCAAATAACATAGGAAAACAGTATTCTTGACCATTGCAGTCAAAATATAAAACAGTATAATTGTATTATATTTTCTACAAGCTGGATACCCGTGCTTCATAGTGAAACTATGTGATCGGGCAATGCAGGAGAAATCTGGTTCGCTCCGGTTCAATCGATCAGTTCAGTGGTGGTTGGTGATTGAAACTCTTAAGGGAATATTGTTGATTGATTGATTTGATTGATTTATTCAGTTTGTATGCCTCCCTATTCCCGAGAGACTCAGGGCGGCTAACAATCAAAGAGGGAAGGGGGATACAAAATAGAAAATAAAAAGACAAACACATAGTAAAAGACAACAACAGTCATACCCTTAAGTGGGGCTAAGAGAGTCAGAAGCCCCAGGCCTGCCGGAACAGTCAGGTCTTAATGGCTTTGCGGAAAGCCGGAAGGGTGGTGAGGGTCCGGATCTCAACGGGGAGATCGTTCCAGAGGGCCGGAGCAGCCACAGAGAAGGCCCTCCCCCGGGGAGTTGCCAGCCGACATTGGCCGCCAGATGGAATTCGGAGGAGGCCTAATCTGTGAGTCTGGAAGCAGTTCCATAGGTGGAAGGCATGGACATTTTGGTGAGGTACTGACATTTAGTACCCTAAGAAGCCTCAGACCACTCCTGAGTGAAGGAGTGGAAGAGCCTGCTATTTTGAACTGAGGTAACAGAATATAAGGCAACTGGCAGTTGGAACAGAGTTCTTTTCAGGTGGGGAGGGGGAGTAGAACTCCTTAGCATCTGAGTGTCAATTACTATATAAGAAATACTAATGATCTGATGGTCATTTTGAAAAATCCTTTCTTAGCAAGCACCTAGAAGCCAAGAGGAACATACATGCCAAATTTCAAGTTTTAGGCTTTACGGTTCTGTAGATTTCATGATAAGTGAGTGTGACCCGCTCTAGGTCGGAAGGCGCCGGGGCTTTAAAGTCCTGCCACCGGGGGCCTGCCGCCACTTTAAAGCCATGCCCCCAGGCACCGACTGCTCCAGCGAGGCTTCCAGCTCCATCCCGATGGGCGGAGAGGGTGAGGGAGGACTGGAGGCGACGGGCCGGCGGGCGGCGAAGCGAGGCTGCTCAGGCGGCTGAGGTATGGCTTTAAAGTGGTGGCAGGGCACCGACTGCTCCAGCAAGGCTTCCAGCTCCATCCCGGCGGGCGGAGAGGGCGAGGGAGGACTGGAGGTGACGGGCCGGCGGGCGGTGAAGCGAGGCTGCTCAGGCGGCTGAGGCATGGCTTTAAAGTGGTGGCAGGGCACCGACTGCTCCAGCGAGGCTTCCAATTCCATCCTGGCAGGCGGAGAGGGCAAGGGAGGACTGGAGGCGACGGGCCGGCGGGCGGTGAAGCCAGGCTGCTCGGGCGGTTGAGGCATGGCTTTAAAGTGGTGGCAGGGCACTGACTGCTCCAACGAAGCTTCCAGCTCCATCCCGGGGTGTGGAGAGGGCGAGGGAGGACTGGAGGCGACGGGTGGGCAGGCGGGCTCAGCAGCACCGCTGCACCGGCAGAGCCAGCCTGGGGGACGAGGGGCAGCCAAACCTCAGCCGCCCGAGCAGCCTCGCTTCGCCGCCCGGCCGCCTGTCTCCTCCAGTCCTCCCTCGCTGTTACCTTCTCACCAAAGTGGTCCCTATTTTTCTACTTGCATTTTTATGTGCTTTTGAACTGCTAGGTTGGCAGAAGCTGGGACAAGTAATGGCAGCTCACTCTGTTACGCGGTGCTAGGGATTCAAACCAACGAACTGCCAACTTTTATAATCGACAAGCTCAGTGTCTTAAGTCACTGAGCCACTGCGTCCCATATAAATATATATAAAAACTGATGATTCACCTAAAGTATTTCACCTACTTCCCAACCTTAATAAACGTAAAAATATATGCACATACATATACATATATAGAGATACAGTATATATGTATGTATATTTGTATATTTGTATATTTGTATACATACATATATGTATGTATGTATGTATGTATGTATGCATGTATGTGTAGATAGATAGATAGATAGATAGATAGATAGATAGATAGATAGATAGATAAATGGATAATCTCCCTTTATTTATTTATCAGCACAAATGCAACACACACACACACACACACACACACACACACACACACATGCATATGGATATATATGTGTGTGTGTGTCTGTGTGTGAAAAAAGAGAGATTTCTATTGGGATGGATTAAGCTCTTGATTTACAGGAAGAGATGTCTGTTCGTAAGATATATGTGCCGGGATTTACTATCAAGAATCTGTTTTTAATTTTAGAGATTGTTTACCCTTAACTACTGCATGTCAGGACTCAGAACAAATTTCTGCTTAGCATTTAATTTCACAGACTTGCCACAGTGGGCAATAAAAAATGGGCCCCTGGAATTTGTGGCATCATTATGAATCTTATCTCCTGGCAGGCTTGCAAGCAGTTTGTCTTTCAAGTCTCCTTGGTCCTTGTTAACCCGGCTTTGACATCTAAGAGCTATCGTTTGTTTATTGGACTTTGCTCATTTGTGAGGAAAAAAAGTACCAGAATTATTAATGGTTTAGTATCTATTAATGCATTACTTGGGTGGAATTCAAACTCCAGTATTTATGGTAAACCCTTTTTATAATAAAACTTGCATAGGAATGGGGGAATTGCTGACGCCTAATGTCGGAAAAGGTTTTGTGCCAATGGAATAACTATCTGTAAAATACGATCCTTGCTGGATGGATGTATATACATGGTGTGTGTGTGTTTGTAAATAAGCATTATGGGTACAAGAGGAAATTATTAAGAATATTTGACTAGATAATAATCATCTAATAACTGATGCAATGAAGCATGCATTCATTATATTGCTGTTGAGAACCTGAAATTGTTTAGAAAGACTGAAGAATTATCCCCCCCCCATTTTAAAATATAGTAAAGGTAAAGGTTTCAATCACACTTATGTACTAGTCATTCCCGACTCTAGGGGGCGGTGCTCATCTCCATTTCAAAGCTGAAGAGCCAGCTCTGTCTGAAGACATCTCCATGATCATGTGGCCAGCATGGCTAAACACTGAAGGTGCACGGAATGCTGTTACCTTCCCACCAAAGGTGGTCCCTATTTTTCTACTTCTACTTTACGTGCTTTCGAACTGCTAGGTTGGCAGAAGCTGGGACAAATAACAGGAGTTCACTCCATTACACGGCACTAGCGATTTGAACCGACGAACTGCTGAACTTTCTAATTGACAAGCTCAGTGTTTTAGCCACTGAGCCACCGCATCCCAATAAAATATAGTAGTCACCACTATACACCCCCCAAAAAAAGAAAAGATGTTGAGACCCTGGAAAGAGTGCAGAGAAGAGCAATAAAGATGATAAAGGGTCCATATTACAGAGAAACGTCTTCCCTAAGTCATGGGAAATTAACATCCAATAGCATTGGGACTTTAAAAGGAAGGAGGATGCAAGATGCAATGGGTGAAAATAGACATGGATGATCAATGGAAGGTAAGATTCTACATTTAGACAAGAAAAACGAAATGCACAAATACAGTATAAGTGGTACCTTGCTCAATAGTAGTAACTGTGAGAGGGATCTTGGAGTCCTAGTGGACAGCCATTTAATTATGAGCCAGCCATGTGCAGCAGCTGCCAAAAAAGCCAACACAGTTCTAGGCTGCATAAACAGAGAGATAGAATCAAGATCACGTGAAGTGTTAATATCACTTTATAAGGCCTTGGTAAGGCCACATTTGGAATCCTGCATTCAGTTTTGGTTGCCGCAGTGTAAAAAAAGATGTTGAGACTCTAGAAAGAGTGCAGAGATGAGCAACAAAGATGATTAAAGGACAGGAGGTTGAAATATATAAAGAACAGTTACTGGAATTGTGTTTGTCTGGTTTAGTGAAAAGAAGGACTAGGAAAGACATGATAGCAGTCTTCTGATATCTCGGGCTGCCACAAAGAAGAGGGAGTCAACTATCCTCCAAAGCCCCAGAAGGACAAGAAGCAATGGATGGAAACTAAACAAGGAGAGAAGCTACCTGGAAATAAGGAGAAATTTCTTGACAGTTAGAACAATTCATCAGTGGAACAACTTGGCTCCAGAAGTTGCGAATGCGCAAACAATGGAAGTTTATATATATATATATATATATATATATATATATATATATATATATATATATATATATATATATATATATATATATATATATATATATATATATATATATATATATATATATATATATATATATATATATATATATATATATATATATATATATATATATATATATATATATATATATATATATATATATATATATATATATATATATATATATATATATATATATATATATATATATATATATATATATATATATATATATATATATATATATATATTTGTTTTCAGACAAGCACAAACACACAACACATATAACATAAAAGTCTCTTCAATTACACATAGTGTATCGATTGGTTACAAAGTCTTTCTATTTTCCATAGTCCTCATTTGAATTTTATCAAAATTCACATATTAACAGTCAAGATATCTTGGTATACATTGTTATTATGCTTCATCCTATTCTAAGCCATTCAATCATTTTAGCATTGATAACATTCTCTAATAATTTCCAATTCCATGTTTTTCCCATTATTAGTATCATCAATCTAATATACATGTATACAAATTGTTATAATTATTTAATATCCATTAAGCCCAGCTATTATTACATCCTTTCAACATAAGGCATATTAAATTTGAAGTAAATTTATATTATAACATTTTATCACATTATCCTGAAATCATCCAATGATATTACATCTTTATAATCTATTCTATATAGAATTGTTTATCTTTTATAAAAAGGCTTTTCAACATCATCTCCATGATCCTCACTTAGTTTGTATAAGATTTCATATTATCAATCTAGTATATATAAATGCTTTGTTATTATTATTAATCATTTATTTGACTATAACTGTTATTACATTGTACATTGCACTCAGAATTTAACTATATTTAACTAAATTTATTGTGACATCATTCTATTATTTTAGCGTTGATAACATTCTCTAATAATTTTCAATTCCATGTTTTTCCCCATTATTAGTGTCATCAATCTAATATACGTGTATACAAATTGATATAATTATTAAGCATTCATTAAGCCTAGCTATTATTACATCCTTTTAACATAAAGCATATTAAATTTAAAGTAAATTTATATTATGGCATTTTATTACATCATCCTGAAATCATCCAATGATATTACATCTTTATATTCTATATAAAATTGTTTAACTTTTATAAAAAGGCTTTTCAACATCATCTCCAAATCCTCATTTACAGTATTGTACAAAATACCATATTAAGTTTAGGTTTATTGAATTTATATGCTGCTCTTCTCCCAAGGACTTAGGGCAGCGTACAACATTAAAAAAAAAACATATTACAAAAGTTAAAAAGAATTAAATAGAATATCCCAAACATATTATCAATCTAGTATATATAAATGCTTTATCATTATTAATCATTTATTTGACTATAGCTATTACTACGTTGTACATAGCACTCAAAATGTAATTACATTTAACTAAAATTTATTGTGACATTTCATTTCATCATCCTGTATCCTTCCAGAGATCTCTTGCCATTTGTAAAGTCTGTATTCTAAATGTTTTCTTGATAAGTCTTATGTGGACTTCTCGTAAGAACTTGTTGTTCATTATAAGAATTCAAAACCCTTTATCTGCTCTTTTTATCAGCTTCACTTTTGTTATCATTAGTGCTTTTGCTGAGATTACTCTCATTATTTCTGCCAAATTTTCTCTTTTCTTCATCTATTTTCTGACATCCTAAATGAAGATCCAATTCATCAATTTCTCCTTTCTGAATTTCACACCTGTCATTTCCCTCCACTCTCAGTTTGCTGTCAGTGTCAACAATTTTCTTATCACTTTCATATATCTCTGTTATTTTTTCAGCTCTGTCCTCAAACTTGATGGCTGTCCCCGTACTTTTTGAATTTTGATCTATAATTTCAAGGTTTTTTTCCAATTCTCTCTGTAATTATTAAAACATTTTGAATTTCTAAGAAAATTCTTTGCAAAGTTAGTGCCTTTTCTTTTTCATGTTGTGCCATTTTCCAGGTTATAAACACTGCCAAAACATCTCGACTTTTTAGGTCAAACAAATTCAGTGAGTCTTTCCTTCAAAGAAACACCTGTATCAACAAAATGTTTTCACTGAGCCTTTCAGTAAACAAAACTTATAGCTTTATATTATCAAGCCTCGAGCCACTAGATGGCAGTGTTACCTCTTTTCCATCTGTTTCTGCCTCTCTATACGAGAGAGGAAAAGAAAAAAATGTAAAAAATTTGCTGCGTCCCAGCCTTACGAGAGAAGAAGCTTTTAATCCACGAATACAAAAAATTGAGAAAGTATAGAGGAAGAAGGGAAAAAAGAGAGATCAGTCCAGTTTAAAAGTAAGAGGCATTTGTAAAGAGTCCATCCATAGAAAACAAAGTTAAGGTAGAAAAGATAACACGATCGTCTTAAACCAGAGTTAATTCGCCGCTTGTTTTCTTCTGTCTTCAATTTTATTTTAAATTCCAATTCTTTTGGGTTTTCCTTTCTCTAATAATAAAACGTTTTCTCACCAATTCGACACACTCCTGTACTGCTTCTGTTTCAGAGGTTTGTCCCAACCTTTGGCAGCCATTTTGGTTGCTTCTCTTATAGCTGGCAAAAAGAACTTTCTCCTGGATCAACCAGGGGCTTTGCGATGCCCCTGAGATCAGCAGGACATGCTCTTCTCTATCACTGTTCCTTCAGAACAGTTTAGGTCCAAAAGGACCATCCTGAAACAGAGATATTGACAGCAATCCTGGAGACCCAAGATTGCATGTCGTGTCGTTGCAACATCAAGCCCCACCCATCCTAACACTGGAAGTTTTTAAGAAGAGATTGGACAACCATTTGTCTGAAATGGTAGAGGATCTCCTGACTGAGCAGGGGTTGAACTAGAAGACCTCCAAGGTCCCTTCCAAGTCTGTTATTCTATTCTGTTAACATACAATTGTTTCAAAACAATCTGATTCTTCCTTTCATTTCAATTATTAATTTACATGCTTGACTATTTACTCTTCCTCTATTCCAAAATGCAATTTTACATAACCATGGTGGTCATCCAATGGGTCTATAGATATTTTATTTATTTATCCTATTTGCATAGCAATGGTCCATCTCACCAAGGGACTCTTGACCTCTGCTGCCTGTCATGATTTTGGTCAATCAAGGCTTCTACACAACACATTTTAGGAAGATAAAAGAGTAGGCAAAGAGCACCTTAACCAGTACCCATACTGGTACTGGTTAAGGTGCTGGTGGCGCAGTGGTTCATACTGGTACTGTTTAAGAGAGCCGAGGTGGCGCAGTGGTTAAATGCAGCACTGCAGGCTACTTCAGCTGACTGCAGTTCTGCAGTTCGGCTGTTCAAATCTCACCGGCTCAGGGTTGACTCAGCCTTCCATCCTTCCGAGGTGGGTAAAATGAGGACCCGGATTGTTGTTGGGGGCAATATGCTGACTCTGTAAACCGCTTAGAGAGGGCTGAAAGCCCTATGAAGCGGTATATAAGTCTAACTGCTACTGAGTGCAATATTTTTTACTAACAGAACTGGTATATTTTGACATATTTGGGGCAGTATGCCAGAAGCATAGATAAAGCCCAGTTTTAACTTATGCTATTCTATGCAAGTTAGGATTTCTGATCCATATTGGTCTTATAAGCTAACATGCCCATATCCTATAATACAACATATCCTATAACCAAGATGGCGAACCAATGGCACACATGCTGGAAGTGAGACACAGAGCCATCTCTCTGGGCATGCATGCCATCGCCCGTTGTTCCAGTGCAACGACCAGCTTGTCTTCATGCATGTGGGAGGGGGCAGAAACTGGAAGAGCAGCCACCCAGTGTTTATGCGCGCGCCGGGAACATGGTCTTCCGGTTTCTGGCATACGCACATGATCCCATTTCAGAGCTCAGTGCCATAAAGGTTCTCCAACACTGTCCTATAACATAATATAATTGAGCAGGGGGTTGGACTAGCAGACCTCCAAGGTCCCTTCCAGCTCTGTTCTGATTGATTGAATGATTGTAAGTGACAGATGCATAACACATACTTAGGATGAAGTGGAAATGAATCCATTTAATAATTTACCTAATCCAGTTTCCCAAAAGTTGAAGTCTAGGACCACAGGTGTATTCCTGGCCCTGCTTACTATGGGCTCTGTTCTGACCCCCCTTCTCCATTCAGGAACGAAAGCCAAAACAGACGTATGAAAGAATGTTTTAATCAGTCCAGGCTGTTGTTGGCTACAAGCCCAAATAAACAAAGATAATAGCTCTGGCAGAAAGTCCTAAAACACTCACACAGGACTGCAAACAGGCTTCTTTCATCAAGTGACTTATCCAAGTTGGTTTCTCTCGATTTGTGAACGAGAACGAGAACATTGACTCCTGCAACCAGGGCGTGGCACAAACAGTTCCCTTTATACTCAGGAGAGGATCCCAATGAGCAACAGCTGCTCGCAATCATCTCCTGTAAGTACTCAGTTGTTCCTTCCGTCGAGTAACCCTTCGAAGGGGTGCATCCTGAAACAACTCACGAGTGTTTCCCTGAACACTCCCTCTGATCCAAGGCTCCGCCGCCACCTGGTGGCCAACCAGTCTCTCCTCGCCCTGCTCAGAGTTGACACCCTTTCCAGGGTCCTCCACCTCCTCCAAGGCCGACTCATAAGCCCCCTCACTGTCGGAGTCTGGCAGCAGCTCCAACGGCTCCTGCCAGGCCACAACAGGGTTCCATCCAGTTTTTTGTATGTAAGCCTCAACATGATTTATGGAGTTGAATGCAACCTTTGAGCCCAAATGTGGCCCATATGATTCTCTCAAAGGTTTGTATTGGGAAATATTTCCTGTTCTAGAGTAGGATTCTGCTGTGATTATTTGGGATGCAAATCAGACTGTGGGTTTTCATTTTTGCTTCAGGAGAGGGGGGGAGGAATGGAGGAGGGAGCGAGGGGAGGAAAAGAGGGAGGAAGAAAGGAAAGAGGAAGGAAGAAAAAAGAAAGAGAAAGGAAGGAGGGAAGGAAAGAAGGAAGGAGCGAGCAAGGGAGGAAATGACAGAGGAAGAAGGAAAAAAGAAAGAAAGAGCAAGAGAAAGAAAGAAGGAAGGAAGGAAGGAAAGAGCAAGAGAGGAAAGTAGAGGGAAAGAAAGAAAGAAAGAAAGAAAGAAGGAAAGAACAAGAGGAAGATAGGAAGGAGGGAAGAAAGGAGGGAGGGAGGGAGGGAGGGAGGGAGGGAGGGAAGGAAGGAAGGAAGGAAGGAAGGAAGGAAGGAAGGAAGGAAGGAAGGAAGGAAGGAAGGAAGGAAGGTGTTTTGTGTTTTTCTGGCTGTCGTAAATGTTGAAGACTCTCCAGTCTCTTAATATTGCAAATGTTATTTTCACAATCACTGTTTAAATACTTCAGTATTAATCTTTGGAATACCCATCAACCTCTGTCCACTATGAACAATAGTAATCAGAATGTATTGCTTCTTGTACAAAGCCGAAGCTCAATCCATCAGAAAGCATCGGCTACAGCTATAGATCAAATTTCAGCATTGAAGTTACACAGCATTATCTTAACATTAGGTTAAACTGTGAAATAAAAATAAAACTTAATAAGCTGGAAAAAAAGAAAAGACAAGGCATTCCTCATTTAAAACCCTTAAGTGGAGCCAACCTTAATTGAAATGTCTTTTTTTTAAAAAACTGAAATGTTAGCTTTAATTCAACCACGGCTCCCACTTCAAACGTGGTTTTTATAAATGTCAAACATCTGGAACTGCAAAAATGATCAGGTGTTATCACCTGTTGTTGTTGTTATTCACAAAGTCTGACCCATTGCGACGCCATGGGCAACATTCCTCCAGGCCTCCCTGACCTCTACCATTCCCGGAGTCCATTTAACTCACACCAACTGCTTCAGTGACTCCATCCAGCCACTTCCTTCTCTGCCGTCCCCTTCTTCTTTTGCCCTCAGTGTTTCCCAGCATTCAGCTCTTCTCCAGTGAATCCTTCCTTCTTATTAAGTGGCCAAAGTATTTGAGTTTCATCTTCAGGATCTGGCCTTCTAAAGAGCAGTCAGGGTTGATCTCCTCCAGGACTGACCTTTTTCTTTTAACTTTGTTGTTAGTTAGTTGCGACTAGTGGTGGGTTTCAATTTTTTTTAGAACCTCTTCTGTAGGTGTGGACTGCTTTGTGGGAGTGGCTTGCCAGCCATGTGACCAGGTGGGAGTGGCTTGCCAGCCATGTGACCGAGTGGGAGTGGCTTGACAGTCATGTGACTGGGTGGGCGTGGCCAACTTCTAAAATGTGGTGAAACTCACTTAACAATGCTCTTGCTTAGCAATCAAAATGTTGGCTCAGAAACTCTGGCATTTGGAGCACGCAAGTCTTAAAGCTGTCAAGTTAAAAGACCCTTGCACCTCTAACCCTTTAGGAAAAAAACCCAGGGGTGTTCAAACTTGACAGCTTTAAGACTTGTGCACTTTAACTCCCAGAAATCCTCCTCCAGTCATGTTGGTTCAGGAACTCTGGTATTGAAGCACACAAGTCTTAAAGCTGTCAAGTTAAAAGACCCTAGCACCCCTAACCCTTTAGAAAAAACCCTTAGGGGTGTTCAAACTTGACATCATTAAGACTTGTGCACTTCAACTCCCAGAATTCCTCCTCTCGCTCTTCACCTTGATGATGTGTGGATGGGCGGGGGGAGGGAGCTGGAACCAGTTCTAAACGGCACTGTAGATTTGTGGACCCTCTTCTATAGAAGAGGTTAGAACTGGAAGGAACTCACCCCTGGTTGTGACGTCATGTCCGACCCATTGTGACCCCATGGATAACATTCCTCCAGGCCTTCCTGTCCTCTACCATCCTCTGGAGTCCATTCAAGATCACGCCTATTGCTCCAGTGACTCCATCCAGCCACCTCATATCTGTCGTCCCCTTCTTCTTTTGCCCTCAATCTTTCCCAGCATTAGGTTCTTCTCCAGTGAGTCCTTCCTTCTCATTGGGTGGCCAAAGTCTCTGAGTTTCATCTTCAGGATCTGGTCTTCTAAAGAGCAGTCAGGGTTGATCTCCTCTAGGACTGATCGGTTTGATTGCCTTGCAGTCCAAGGGACTCGCAGGAGTCTTCTCCAGCACCATAGTTCAAAGGCCTCAATTCATTGGCGCGCAGCCTTTCTTATGGTCCAACTTTCACAGCCATACATTACAACTGGGAAAACCATAGCCTTGACTATACACACTGGCAGGGTGATGTCCCTTCTTTTTAGTATGCTGCCTAGATTTGCAAATTCAGGATCAGGTGTTATCACCTATGTAGTTTTAATTTAATTGTAGCCTAACCAAAGGTTATAAGAAGTTGCTGGATTGTTGATCTTGAGTCTTACCACTCTTCCGAAGAAAAACATTCTGAGCAATTGAGGGATTTATACAGCGGGGTGTTGCTATTGTAGCCTTGTGCAAATGAGTCCAAGGACAAAAATGGGGGCAAGCCTGATTCTCTGTAATCTTGAGAGATGCACGAGTTTCAAGCACGGGAGAGGAGAGGAATGAGAACAGGCCTACTCACTGAGAACATAAAAAGAAATATCAATTCATTTTCTGTGCAAATCTCCATGACGTAACTTGAGATGTGCAGATTTCCAATTCTATGAATGCTATTGAAAACAAAATTAGCCTCTTCCTTCCTCAGATGATCAATCTTGAAAGAGAAGTGATACTGATAAAGGAGAATGTTTGTCTTGAAATGAAGCGTCCTTGGTGCTCTCTGAGCTGGGTTGTCTTCTTGCAGATGTTTCATTACCCAAGCCAGGTAACATCATCAGTGCACCAGTTCTGCCCCTTGATAGAAGCTATTTTGCACATCGAACCCTTTCCAGCCATTCCTAGAAAACTTAAAGGTGCTTTTCTTTTTTGAAGAGGCAGCCGGACTTTCTGTTTTTTCTTTGTTTTTTTTTTCCTTTTCTCATTCAAGAAGCTTCTTCAGCTCCGACTGGATGGTGGGGAATGGAAGGATTTATACTCCTTACAGACAGCTGGTCATTTGCATCATTGTAGAGGGTCGCTGAAGCCCCTTGGAGGTGTGTCTGTGTCCTCAGGGACACCTGAGTGGTGCAAATGGCTGGGAAGCCTTCTTGGAACTGCTGAAAGGACTGTGTTGTGGAGCTGTGCCTTCTGCAGGATGTATTTTGCCCAGTGTCCACAGTTCCAAGAAGGCTCTACACCAGTGATGGTGAACCTTTTTCTTACGGCGTGCCAAAATTGTACACATGGGTGCTATAGGTTGCGCCTGCGTGCCCACTATCATGCACACCTGCCTGCCCACTTAATCCTCCCCATCCACCTGCACATGTGCGTGTGGTAACCTCGCACAACCCCTCCCCAGGTTCCAGAGGCTTTCCTGAAGCCTGTGGAGGGCGAAAATGGTATGTTTTATATGTACATTTTCATATAAATTAGGCATTCGTGTAGATTGCTCTCCTAACTGGTAGGCAAACTGGAGATAACCCTAGATGCCCATTGGAGGTAATTAAAACCTTGTGTCAGGCCTGGAAGCCATCTTTTGCTTTGGGCTTCAGGCCTATCACAATTAATGCTGTGGGAAAATGGGAGGGGGATTATATGGAGTAGGGGAGATATATAGTCAAATAACATTCTTTTCTCAGAGAGTCAAGGGCACCTTGCCCTGCAGCTGCGATGGTGTGACTGGGAGGCATCTCCAGTTGGGACAGTGCATGATTGGATCATGTGATGGACATGTGGGTGCTGGGGAGGGACTTTCACTTGGATGGGAAAAACCTGGAGGCATTCAGATTTGGGTTTTCCCACATGTGCCACTATGACATCTCTAATAAAATGGAACTTTGAGGAACCTCAAGCCTTGGAGTCTCCTTTTGTTAGGGGTGTTACTTGGAACCCGGACACCTTGTTGTTGTTGTTGTTGTTATTTTAAGCCTAATGGTCTGAGAAAAGGAGATAGAGCATCAATACATGTCAGTTTCACTCCTGTTGACCTTTGGGAAAGAGTATTTAGAACAGAATAGAGTGGAGTAGAGTAGAATAGAATAGAATGGAATTCTTTATTGTCGAAGTGTGATTGGACACACAAGGAATTTGTCTTTGGTGCATATGCTCTCAGTATATTTTTTTACTCATAGTATTTTTATGTAGCAAATATCTGATTGGTGATTGTGTAACACAAGCCACATTTGGCACTCAAACATGTTCTCAGTAGGACTCAAAACTCTTTGATTGGTTGATTGATGGGAGTTAAAAAGCTCAAAATCGTTTTAAGGGCCAAGAAGGGATGTGTATCCCATCTTCAGCAGTGGTTTCTTAGGTTCAAATTTGAAACGGGTGGGCGCACAGACAAAGCTCATCTCACATAAATGGAGTCATGCACATTGGCACTTACTTTCCTGCCACTCACATAGACCCATCTCCACTCCACACACACCCCATGCCAGGCCACAAATCCTGAAAGGTTGGGGATCACTTGTATAGGATCTCATGCTTGAGTAGAGGGTTGGACTAGGAGACCTCAAAGGTCCCTTCCAACTCTGTTATTCTGTAGTGTATGTTCTGTACAATGTAATGATATAGCTTAATCCAGAGTTCTTCAACCTCTCTGGATTGACAGGCTGGAGGGGGTGGGTATGCGCCTTTACATGGGTATTGACATCTTCACGAACGGGGCTGCATGTGTGTGCACTACACTCATATCGATGTTACACAGTACTTGCAGCAATGCTAGCACCCGCACGGCACTCATGGAGATACTAGCATGAGTGGGGGGGATGTGCGTGCGTGCACAAGCATTGGCCAGCCACTCACAAGAGGCCACCACCCAGTAGTGCGCTGCAACCCACAGGTTGGGGACCTTTGGCTTAAACCATTCCCCCAAAAACACAATGCTTATACCACTTTAAAAAAAATAGCAGTGCCGTTTTTGATATATAAGGAATAAAATGTTTAAACTCTGTTTCCCCAAAGACAGGGTCTTATTTTCTTTTGACCCCTGAAATAAGCCTTTGGCCTTATTTTCGGGGAGGTCTTATGATTTTTGAGGTGCAGGAGGCTCCTTAACCTCGGCCCGCAGCCCACAGATCAGCTGATCCAGATAGGGCCAGAAGTCCTGTCTCTGTTTCTGGCACAGTCTTGCTAGCCCTGGCAATGCTGAGCCTGCCACTCTTTTTGTGGCTGCCACCAAGAGAAGGGCACATGGTAGGTAGGCTTTGCTGTAGTGGCCTCCGCAAGGCCATTCCACGTGGATGGCAGGTGCATGTGGGGCACATGGGGCATGTTTCCCCCCTTTCCTCCCCCAGGAAATGACAGGGACCGGATGCACATGCGGTTAAATATTTTCAGGGAGGGCTTATTTTCAGGGGTGGGCTTATTTTAGTGCATGCACTCAAAAGCCCAATTTGGCTTATTATCCAGGGAGGTCTTATTTTCAGGGAAATAGAGTAGACTCCTAGAGAGACACCTGCTTGGTGTGGCATGTTTGTGGTCTCTCTGACAGACCATCATCCAGCCTCTGCCTGCTTTTAATGCTCAGCGTTTCATAAGCCCCACTGTATTATAGCCTATATAGCCATGATGGCGAACCTATGCCACGCGTGCCACACACGGCACGCAGAGCCCTTTCTGCGGGCATGCGAACTGTCATCCCAGCTCAGCTCCACCGCAGGTGCATGCGTGCCTCCCGCCGACCAGCTGATTTTTGGTCTCTGCCGCACATGTGCAGGGGGCGGAGCCATGTGGGAGACGTGAGCACATGCACAGGGAGCATCCCCCCCTGCACTCTGTTTTTGGGCCCAGGAGGCTTCAGGGAGACTTGCTAGGCCCAAAACAGACCACAAGGGGTGCAGCACACCCCCCACGCCCCATTTTTGGTCCCAGGAGGCTGCAGGGAGGCCTGCTAGACCCAAAATGGGGCAGGGGAGCATGGAACATGCACAGGTGGGTGTGTGGGAGCACAGCGGGTGTTGCATGCTCATGCAGAGGGGCGAGGCATGCAGGGGGAGTTGTCGCACACTCATTGCATTATGGGTGTGGGCATGCACACATGCGCTTTTGGCACACTTTGACAAAAAGGTTAGCTATCACTGCTATATAGGAAAGACATTTCTTCTAATGTCTAGCCTCCACTTCTTCCTTGAAGTTTTAACCACTGGTGCTGGCCTCTGGAGCAATAGAAAATGAACCGACTTATGGAGGGGAGTTATACCATCTGGAGATTCTGGTGACCTAAGGATAAAAATCTATTTTGCTTTGGGGAAACCTTTTGAAATCCGGCCATTATATTTCACGCTGGTTTTACTGTTCTACCTATGAAGCAGTTTTGTAAAGGCAACAGGGTGGGTTTTCTTTCTCTCCCCCCCCCACCCAATGCCTTTCCAATTTTTTTTTTTACCTTGCATTTTGTCCCTTTAGAAATTATCATGACGCATGTCAGGCGCTCTCACACAGGAAAAGAAGTCACATTCACTTCCAAGTTTCTGATTGTCTAAATAACACAGTAACTCAACGTACAGCTGTCTGGCATTTTGACAGTACAATAACCCATAATTCCTCCTGCCACTCAACACTTCAAGGTTAGCATTTTGTAGTTTGCTCTGAAGGAGCATTCATTTAAATTTTCAAGAGGCAAAATGTTGAAACGCTGCATTATCTCTCTCTCTCTCTCTCTCTCTCTCTCTCTCTCTCTCTCTCTCTCTCTCTCTCTCTCTCTCTCTCTCTCTCTCTCTCTCTCTCCCTCCCTCCCTCCCTCCCTCTCTCTCTCTCTCTCTCTCTCTCTCTCTCTCTCTCTGGTGTCCATTTTTTCCTACTTGATTTTGGGTTTTTTTTTCTTTTTTTTTAAGATGCCAAAGAGTTAAGCGTTCTCCAAATTCACTTGATTATCTTTATTTACTATGATAAATTTTACATCCTCAAACCTAACATCAGAAGGTAAACCTAACAGGATGAGATGCATTTTATGTTGAAATATAAACCAACAAAAAAGAGGGGGAAAAAGCTTTGCCAAATCATCATTATTACCTAGCATGCTTATGTTTATTTCACTGTGGTTTGTAAGTTTAAGGCAACACAAAGGTTCCCCTTGAACATATGAGCTAGTTGTTCCCGACTCTAGTGGGGGTGTTCATCTCCTTTTCAAAGCCGAAGAGCCAGCGCTGTCCGAAGACATCTCCATGGTCATGTAGCTGGCATGACTAAACACCGAAGGCGCATGGAATGCTGTTACTTTCCCACCAAAGGTGGCCCCTATTTTTTCTACTTGCATTTTTAATGTGCTTTCAAACTACTGGTTGGCAGAAGCTGGGACAAGTAACCAAAATTCACTCCGTTACGCAGTGCTAGGAATTTGAATCGCCGAACTGCTGACCTTTTTATCAACAAGCTCAGCATCTTAGCCACTGAGCCACCATGTCCCCATACAATATACAGCCATTTAAAGAATAAGAATGACCCTGCATGAGAATAAGAATAAGAATGACACCTAGTCCCTGGATGGACTGACTGGCGGCAATTCCTTAAAGGAGACCCAAGTATCCACTAGCATCAATTTAACCATTTCCTCCATGTAAATCCATGTAAGATAGTAAACGATAATTTCTGGAAGACACCATAATGAAGTTACATAAAAATGGAACAAATGGTGTAATTTGCATCAATTACCTGATGATGATGATGATGATGATGATGATGATGATGATGATCTTCTTCTTCTTCTTCTTCTTCTTCTTCTTCTTCTTCTTCTTCTTCTTCTTCTCCTCCTCCTCCTCCTCCTCCTCCTCCTCCTCCTCCTCCTCCTCCTCCTCCTCCTCCTCCCATATTCATCATCAAACATTGGTGATCCTACTTTTATCAACAGCTGCATGAAAAAGTGCTGTTGAGTTTTGTCCAAACCACTCTCTTAGGTTTTGAAGCCATGATGTTCAACCTCTGCCTGGATCTCATTTGCCTTCAATCTTTCCCTGAAGGATTAAGTGAAGTATTGTGCATTTTTCCAGGTGTTGCATCACATATCTGAAATATTCTAACTTTCACTTTTTAATGGTTTTGATTATTTCCCTTGGCTTTCCCAGATGGCTTATCATCTCCTCTAATTTTGTCAACCCAACTTATACGTAACAGAAAGTAATGATATCCTCTTTTCTTCACTACTGGTTCGGTTGCAGGAGTGTGCAAGTACTATAATTGTGTCCTTTATGGGACGATGCCACATATTGTTCTTTTGCAATGACTGTGGCTGGGGAGCTGTGGTTGCTCAGTGGTTCGAATGCAGTATTGCAAGTTAATTCTGTTGACTGCCGACTGCCAGCAGTTCGAGTCTCACTGGCTTCCATCCTGCCGAGGTTGGTAAAACAGGGTTCCAGATTGTTGGGGGCTATAGGTTGACTCTATAAATTGCTTAGAGCAGGCTTGTCACACTGGTGGCCCACAGGCCGGATACATCATGCGCAGTCTCCGCAAAGGCAAAAAAAGCACAATACGTCACAATCCGGCATGTGACATGATCAGATTTGACACCCATGGCTTAGAGAGAGCTGTAAGGCACTATGAAGCAGTATAAGTTTAAGACACTATATACAGTAAGTCTAAGGCACTTTATAAGTTTAAGTGTTATTGCCTACTCCACTCTACTCTACTCTACTCTTATTCCCTATTCTATTCTATTCTGCTGAGGTGGCAAAGTGGTTGGAATGTAGTATTGCACACTAATTCTGCTAACTGCCAGCAATTCGATCCTGAACGGCTCAATGTTGACTAAGCCGTCCACCCTTCCAAGATCGGTAAAGTGAGTTCCCCAGATTGTTGAGGGCAATAGACTGATTCTTGGAGGTGACTTTAAAGCACTATGAAGCAGTATACAAATCTAAGTGCCACTGCTATTGCGGTGGAGGTATTTGATAACCACAGTGAGTCATCTTCAACTATTAAGTAATTTCATCCTGTTTTAGCCCTTGCAAGTTATGAACCTCTTGTTCACCTTAATAGTATCACCTGCAATTCATTTTCAGCCAATTTTACAGTAGCTTCAAATCCTGGTTTATTAAGCCAGGTTATGCAGGGGAGCAATTCACTCCATACAGCTCCTTTCCTGCTGTTTTGGTTCGCTGCTCTTCAGGGAGCCAGAGTAAATATCAGCTTCCTGTTATTGCAGGCCAGGAATTAAAGATAATAGTTTCCAACCATGGTGGAATTGCAGTGGAAGAAGGCAGCAAAATGTGTAAGAGGGGTAAAACACATGCTTAAAAATCTTTATTCTGCACCAATTTCCTAAATGGCTATCAAGTAGAAATAGGAAACATGCCAGGTATTTTATTTTTATTCTATTTTATTGTTTTTACAATTTAGACACCATTTTCTTATATAGAGAGGGTTTTTTTTTTTGGTAACCCCCTGCTGTCAACATCTAATTTTTGTTTTGCAGTCTCTTCTTCCTCAATTCTGGCAGGACATTCTCTGCTATAGATTTTCATTTACTGACGGAAGCCGGATTCTGAAAGGAGAGGAACATCGCGGTGAAAAATGAGATTCACGTGATATGAACCCTGGTCCAGGCTTTGTAGGCATGGTCATTTGTTTTGTTTTGGCTTGTGTCAAATTGTGCCATTTATCCCACACATTATGTGGTTTGGTGTCTTTGTTTCTCAAGAAATCAGGCCATGACTGAACGTGATCTGTGTTTCCTGTGCAGTACAAACATGGGAAAGTTATGTAAATTTACCCTTCAAAATAATAATAATAATATCCAAATATGAATTTGCCATCTAGGATGCGAAGACATTTTCCATGCTGGGGCTCCATTTTTGGATGATTTTGTACAGAAAGGTTTATCTGTGACCCTAGAAAGAAAGGAAAGGAAAGGAAAGGAAAGGAAAAACAACATGTCCCTGGTGATTGGCAAGGCCCAACAGAGACTTCATTTACTTAGAGTCGTGCGAAAAAATCAGGGGGAAACAACGGCTGATGACCTCTTTCTATCGGTCCACGGTAGAAAGTGTCCTCACATACTGTGTATGGTATGCTGGTTTAACAGCTGCGGACAGGAAGGCACTACAGAGAGTGATAAATTTGGCACAAGAAACCATTGGTTGCCCTCTAACACCACTGGTTGACATTGCCAGGTCTTGCTGCTTTAGCAGAGTAACGAAGATACTCAGAGATGATTCACACCTTGGTCAGTGTCTCTTCGCACTTCTACCATCGGGCAGAAGATATTGAAACCTAGCCAGCTGAACAAATAGGTTTAAAAATAGCTGTCAAACCCTTAAACGCAACGACAAGTGGAAATGTGAGACTAGTTCTTTTCTTCTTTCTTTCTTTCTTTCTTTCTTTCTTTCTTTCTTTCTTTCTTTCTTTCTCTTTCTTTCTCCTAATTACTTGCATAGGGATTTTTCTTTATACTATTTATGTTGTTTGTATTTTTTGTCATGGAGGCTAAAACCAATTTCATTGTATACATGATGTACAATGACAATAAAGGCTATATACTATAGAATAATAGGACAAAATAGAATAGAATAAAGAAGAACAGAAGAGGAGAAGAGAAGATGGAACAAGAATAGAACAGTATAGGATAGAATAAATATGAAATATGAAGAGTACAGAAGAGAATGGAATAAAACAGGACAGAATAACTTTATTGTCACTTTGAATGTACACTAATTGCTACATTAAAATGATATTTCATTCCATATAGGTTTTAGGTTTTCTAATGATAGGTTTTCCTAATGGTAGGTAAAGGCTATTTTCATTTCATACACACCCAACTTTTGTTTTATGATCTGTTACAATCCTCCTCCTCCTCCTTGCAATCAAAGAAACTGCTGCCATGTTCTGGATTTGGAGAACATTTTAAAGGTCATTAAAGCTTTAATGCGGGGTGGGTGGGATTTGGATTTAAACAACCCTCCCAATTCTATGAAAATCTTCAAATCAAACTGCTAGTCTTCCAATGCATGTGTTGGGCTGAGACGGATAGTTCTGTTGAATAGCTAGATAGCCCCACAAACACACCTTTATTGTAAGCAGAATGCCTTTGAAAGAAACTACATAGCCAAAGTATTTGTTTACTAAACAAAGTAAACACTTTGTTTACTAAACAGTTCAGCAGACAGCACTTTGCTGATTTGCTAAATATACTTTAGCAAGATAAAATTAACAAATAGATCTATAACTATTATATACTGTAGTAATCATTGGAAGAAATGTCCCTCTGGGTTCAGTTCCAAGTGGGGAGAAAGACACTGGAAACATGGAGACTGTTTGGAAAGGTGGTTTAATGATGGACAGGAGGGCCACATGGTTTGAAGTCCTGGCCACATGGAGTGGAGAGCGAGATATATTTATACACTCTCTTGGGCTTTGAACTTGCTTCCTGTTCCTGTGGCAAGAAATGTATCCTGATTGATTGCCAAACTACCATGGGGCTGTGCAGGGGTAGCTCTGTAGGTTGTCTTGAGTCCCAGGCTTGGTTGAATCTTGCTAGTTGATGATGTAATGAAGAGGCTTTGGGCAATTCCTATTATGGCTAGAGGGCTAATCCTATCTTTGTTGGATCTTGGGTGAGGACATTTGCTTATGAATAGACCTAGCTATCTCTTTATCTCTTAAGTGCTGACATCTGCTGTAGGCTATTGAGGAGGGTGGGGACTATTAAGAGTGAATCTGCTTCCTGCCTAAAAAAACATGTTTCTCCATTTTTCATCCAGGGAAGTATAATATTCTGCCTTTTTAATATTTCCTAGAATATTTCATTCTTCTAGGACAGCGATGGTGAACCTTTTTTGCCCTGCGTGCCATAGGAGCAGAGGGGGGATGTGTGCGGGCGTGCCGCACCCATAATGCAATGCGTGCTTCCCCCCCATTTTTTGCATGTTTTTTTCACCCTCCCCAGCTCCAGAGGCTTTATAGGAGTCGTCCCCCCCTCCCCGAGGCTCTCTGGAGGCTTCAGGGACCTTCAGGAGGCTTCCCCTGAAGGTATAAATGACCCTATGAGCAAACCGGAAGTCACTAGGGTCGGTTTAAACCCTCTGGAAGCTTCAGGGAAGCCTCCTGAAAGTCCCTGAAGCCTCTGGGGGGCTTAAACCGACCCAACGAGCAAACTGGAAGTCTGTCTCCGAACTTCTGGCTTGCCCATAGGGCCGTTTTTTTGCACTTTGGAGACTTCAAGGAATCTTCTGAAGCCTCTGAAGGGCCTCGGGGGGGGGGGGGTGGAGGCTCTTTTTGCTCTCCCCAGGCTCCTATAAAGCCTCTGGAGCCTGGGGAGGGCAAAAATGGCTTTAAAAAAGGCTGAACTCAACACCTTGCGTGCCCTGACAAATGGCTCTGTGTGGCACGCATGCCATAGGTTTGCCATCCCGGTTCTAGGGAAGGGTGGGTGCTAACTTCCTACATGCTAGTATATAGTAAATATACTTTAGCAAGAGTCTATTTACTACATAGTTTAATAATAGACCTTACTAAATAGTTCAGCAGACAGCACATTGCTGATCTTGGAAAGCTAAGCTGGGAAATTGGATAGGAGACCACCAAGAGATTCCAGGACTGTAGCTAGCCTGGGCATCTGTGTATCTATAAAAATCCTGGAATATGCATTGATAAACAATGTATATATTGAGAAAAGTACACAAAACCAGCAGGAATTGTTTTTACCTTAGTGAATGTTTCTAAGAGCTCTGCCCCTGTTGGTGGATGATAAAACAACCAGCATGGATGAGGTTACCCAGTTTGGGCCATGAAATGTCTGCAAGAAAACAAGCAAGCTCAGAGTGCACCAAGGTTCATAAAAGATATTGAATTGAAAAAGTATTTTATTACAAATATATGTTTCCTTCTCTTTGGCTGATTCCTTCATTGTTTATTAGGATTGGTCATGTGCTGTTGCACAGTAGGTTGCTAGGTTTAAACCAGGTGTATAAACGTGCAACCCCATTTAATTTGCATTTTTTGCATCCCCTCCTTTTTCTTTGAAAAGAAGAGAGTGAAAAAAACTGGCACGGTTGTTAAACTGAGACAGAGAGATATCCAGTTTTTTTGTGGAAAAGGTGCACCAATTAAATCTTTTTGCAAGGTCACCCTTGTAAAGCTCAGTCCTTTATTACATCAGTTAATACTTTCCCCTTCTTTCTGTTTACTGAAGAGGTTAAAAGACAGCAAAAGGGGCAGGCTTCTTACAGTAAGCCTTTATTGTGAACCATCAAAGCTAAGCCTGTAATTAAACCTGCTTAGAATATAGATATATATGCATACACACACACACACACACACACACACACACACACACACACACACACACACACATTCCCGATATCATCTGATTGAAATTTGAGACATCTGTAAAAAGACCAGTGTGGAAATGGATAGACCAGTGTTCAGGGGTGGGATCCTACCAGTTTAACAACCAGGTCACTGCATGTGTGTGCCAGTGGTGGGTTCCGGATCCCGTTGCAACCAGTAGGCTGCAACGGGGCCCATCTTCCACCACATGAATGCATCTTCACCTCTTGTGACGCCTCCGCGAGCTTCCACGATGCTCCAGCTGCTTGGCGGAGCGTCACGCAGGTGCTGTGTGCTCTGTGCATGGAAGAGCCAAAGAGCTCAAATACAGGTAAGGAGCTTGGGTGGGGGGTGGGTGGGCCCTCCAGAGCACCGTACCGGAATGGTACTCGGTGCTCCGGGCAGGCACCAGTATGGCCGTACTGGGGGGGTACCGCCTGCAACCTACCACTGGTGTGTGTGCAGTTTTGAGAAAACTTAACCTTCCGCATTACTGCTGGGGAGGAACACAGCTGAGGCGCGGCAATCCACTCTGCCGCGGGACACAGCTGAGAAGATAAAGGTCAGTAAAGTGCAGGAGCAGGCATGAGGGCCCACTTGCTTGTCGGAGCAAGCCGGTTCGCTCCCAGCTGATCTTTGGAGCTACCGGTTTGTCTGAATCGGTCAAAACCGGCTGAATCCCATGCCTGCCAGTGTTTCTCATCAATGTTAGCTTTAAGTCAGCTCCCACAATTCCCCAGCTAGCACAGTGTCTTAAAGTTGCCAAGATTGAGAAACAATACGGTAGGCTGTTAGATAGAGGGTTAGGATTACATTGGAGACAGATGGATGGAGCTTTCTGCTTTGTTTTAAATGCTATTGGTTGATGTCTATGGTTGATGTGGATTTGTCATTGGTTGATGATGGCCCTTCCCGGGGCCAGCAGTGAATCTACCATGAATCCCAGATGATGGAGGAAGCCGTTAACAAAGCTTCTCATCCTTCTTCCTAGGATTCCATAGGTTCATAACAACTAAGTAGTTACAACGCAGTATACTTTCTGTATCACCTCTAGACAAAATAAAAGGGGAAGAAAAAAAGCAGATAATTTGGGAGATGTTAAGAATTTCCAACAATTTCTTTTGCATAAACGTGAAGTTGGGTCTGCGTGCTGCAGCCGTTTAACAAAGTAGCACTTTAATTCCACTCCTTCCCATCTCCCAACCTCGGGGTTTTTTTTCTTCTTTTTTTTTATTTAAAAAATACAGGATTTCACTGTTCCAGCAGGAATATGCGTTGCTTAGGTATTCATTTCAGCAGCATTGACAATGCTGACAATATAATTGACCTAAAAAGTTCTGGATTTCCTGTTAATGCACTTTTAGAAATGTACATCAACTGCAAGAAAATCATTTCTATCTACATTTTGCTTGATTTCCATTTTCAAGAGGGAAAAAAGAACCTCATCTCATCATTATTATTCTATTTGAATAGCAGTGATATTGTCTATTGTATCACCGGGAGTACTTTATTTCGATATTTTCTTTGTCTGATTATACATGATAAACACACATTAGTGACATTCCATGCATGTTTTGAAGATAAATGGAATATCTCTTTAAGCCATTCCTGACACTTCTTAACCTGTAGGTTTAATGGCGTATTCTTTCTTTGATTCAATAATTTGCTGTCAAAAAAAGCAATGCTGACATTCCCCTTGTTGCAGGACTGAAATGAAAAGAAATCCCTTATCTTTGAGATATATTTTTTTTAAAAAAAATAAAAACTGGGGTGAACATTTTAAGATAAAAAAAATGTTTTCAAAGCGATGGGGAGTGAAAGATATAAGTGTTGACATTATACCAAGTGTCAGCATGGTAAGGGATGAAAATGAATAATAATAATAATAATAATAATAATAATAATAATAATAATAATAATAATTAGGCCCCTGGGTGGGACCCGACTAGTAACCAATGCCAAATCCGGCGAAACAACTGGCCGCTGTGATACAATTGTACAACAACAACAATGATAATAATAATAACAACAACAACAACAATAACAACAACAATAACAACAACAATAACAACAACAATAACAACAACAATAACAACAACAATACAACAATAACAACAACAACTGGCACAAACCAGCAGTGGTAATTCCAGTGGTAATTGGCACACTGGGTGCTATTCCAAAAGCACTGGAATTACATTTAAAACAGTTAAAAATTGACAAAATCACCATCAGTCAAATGCAAAAAGCCGCACTGCTTGGATCTGCACGGATATTACGAAAATACGTTACGACGTCCTAGGCCCCAGGGTGGGGCCCAACTAGTAACCAATGCCAAATCCGGCGAAACAACTGGCCGCTGTGATACAATTGTATAATGATATCATCATCATCATCATTATCTGAAACTTGGAGTCTTCTTGAATTGATTAAGGAATGGGTGGAATTTTTGTTTCAATTTTGAAAATTGGTTACCTCAATCACAGTTTGCATAAATAAGTAACTGTCAAGTTGCAGGTATAAATGTCTAAAATAATGGACTTTTCTCTTATCTGTGACTATTTCATCGCATGATAACAGAAGAGCTCAAGTCTTTATTTCCATCCTTGAATTACTTTTCTTCTTTCTCCTTTTTTAAGTGGTTGTGGAACATATCAGACAATCTCACCTTGATGGTAGCTGTACAACAAAATGTTATTGTGATGGTGATGATGATTGACAACAATAGAATTAAGAGTCCAAGAAAAAGAGAAAGTGTGTCTGTAGCCTTTTTGTAATATCCATTCAGTATTCAGTCTCCATTCATATCTGTCATATGTCTATCAGATTCCAAGACCGATCACTTACCAACTAGGAAATGCTTGCAAAAATGCTCATTTTTCACATTTCTCAGAAGTAGTAAAATCAAGGGGACTAGCGGCAAAGGGAAAATAATTTGCAGTCAAATAGTGGGGTTTACTATTCAATGGGAATTTTCTTCAGGAGAGAAGTTTTCTGTTCTATCTCATGAACTGGCCACTTTCTTGAGTTTTGAGTTCCTAAAAGATTGCTAGCAGGTGCCTAACATGAGTAAATATCAGAAAAGGAGGAAATTCTTGAGAAAAATTTGGTTCTAGAAACCAAAAACACTAAATACCTTTTAAATTAGTAAGATCCTCCCTTTTGAAGATTTCCAAATTAGGAGATCTGGCAATCTATAACACGAGATAAATCAAACTGACTTGGTTTGAAAGCAGATTAATAATAAGAACAAAAACCTTCAGAAAAAAAGAAAGTGAATGCATTCTTGATTGACTCCATTTGTAAGAGGCGAAAAGCATCTGATAGAAGCCATGAAGATGTCAAAATGGCATTACATATGTCATGACGTCATGTCACAGACATTGCTTGTATGGTGATGTCATGATGCACACAAAGTCACCTTCCCATCTCTGTTGATGCCCATGTTGATAGAATTAGATTAAGAATTAGAAAGAATAGAGCTGGAAGGGACATTGGAGGTCATCTAGTCCAACCCCTGCTCAAAGAGGAGATCCTAATTTTGGGAGTCGAAGTGCACAAGTCTTGCCAAGGTTGGAGAGCCATTGTTTAAAGCATCTTATTTATTACAACCATGTTATTGATTACAATTATAAGGTACATTTTACCTTATTACCCCTATTTTTAAGGTAATTGGAACTGACAACCTTTTCTACTAGTGTGCACAAATCAGCAACAAAAGCAAAATAGCAAGAGCAGACTCAATTGTCTTGTGGCAAATAGTGCTTTTTCCTTGGCTTCTTCATTTGTCAGAATTACTGATTGAAATGTATGAAATATGTTTGCTGTATCTCTGAACACATATTAAAGGCATAATCATTTGGTTTTATGGTTTGGTTTTATGGTTTTATTTGCATTTGTAGGCCGCCCTTTTCCCTGAGGGGACTCAGGGCGGCTCACAGAAAACCAGGGAAGGGGGAAATACAACATTGAGACAACGACACATAATAAAATAATGAACAACATGCATACAACATTCGGGCGGGGTAGGAATCCTTATCCCCAGGCCTGACGGGCGAGCCAGTTCTTCAAGGCTGTGCGGAAGGCTTGGACGGTGGAGAGGGTACGAATCTCTACGGGGAGCTCGTTCTTACTTATTTGTTTGTAATAAGTAAAAGGACTGTGGTTTCATAGGCTCTCCTGCTTGAGCAGGGGGCTGAACTAGAAGACCCCCCCCCCCAAGGTTCCTTCTAGTTATTCTCTTCTCTTCTGTTCTGTTCTGTTCCATTCCGTTCCATTCCATTTTATTCTATCTTTTCCTTTCCCCTCCATTCCCTATCCTATCTTATCCTATCCTATTCTTATTCCATTGTGTATTCTATTCTATTCTATTCCATTCCATTCCATTCTATGTTATTCTACACTATTCCTTTCCTTTCCTTATTCTATCCTATCCTTTTCTTATTCCATTGCATATTGTATTGTATTCCATTCCATTCCATTCCATCTTCTCTTCTCTTCTCTTCTCCTATTCTCTCCTATTCTCTCCTATTCTCTCCTATTCTCTTCTCTTCTCTTCTCTTCTCTTCTATTCTCTTCTCTTCTATTCTATTCTATTCTATTCTATTCTATTCTAATTCTTCTTGAAGTCAACCAAATGAGTGTCTTTTTCTCACACTTTGGTGTAATTCACTTCAATACAATTTGCGCAGGAAGTGTCCTCCCTATGGATTATTCTTAGTATCTCGTAGTCTGCCCTAAACTTTTACTAATGCTCTGTAAAGAAGGCGTAGTTGTTAACTGCAGCAGGTTTGTGACTAACTAGGTGATACAATCAACCAAATAAAGCCATCACCCATAAATGTCTTTTTCAGAAAAGGGGAAAAAAAGAATCACTGGGTAAACAAAGCTAATGCCTTTGCATTGCCTTTTAGAGACCAATAAATATTTAATAATCATCCATCTACAGTCAACGTGTGTGTGGAGGGGGGGAATCTTTAAACAGACAATTTCAAAAGCTGGAACATGCATTTTAATTGGTAAGCATTAGTCAGTGCAGCTTCTACGGAGCTGAATGGTTTTATCTTTTTCTAGGCAATTGTTTCCTAGACTTATATCTCTGATAAACCCTACATTTTAAATGAGAGTGGGAGGTTTATTTTTTATTGTAGTGAAATCTGGAGAGCTAAAAGTTTACAACTCAGATTAGATTGTCTTGATCCATTTGTCTTCTCAGCTAGAAATTCAAACTAAATAGAGTTATAGTCATGCACCAAATGTGTGGGGTGGGGAGTAAAGGAAAGGCGTAAGTGTGTATTTACCTCAATTTGTGCTGATGCATTACAATAACAACAATAATAATTCAAGACACCCGATACAGTCTTTGTGGCTTTTTGTTTTTTGTTTTTATTAATTTTTCAATTTTCAAGAACAATCTGGGCGATTTTATTTTCGCCAACTCCCAGACATAATTATTCTAATTATTACTGCCCATAAGCGGTTTAATTTTTGTTGTTTTTCCCTGACTATCTAGCTGATTCTTTTCGAGATACCGTCTGTATCTCACACCAGCCGATTTCAACCACCTAAGTGCTAAAATTGAGCTATTTTGCTCTCTGTAAAAATAAACCCCAGACCATTATGTGTAATTTTTCATTCAAACACACACACACACACACACACACACACACACACGGCACACACACACACACACACATCTCAGTTTTGTGTCCTCTCCTTTAATTCATCAGCTCCACTGAACGCCGAGTGGCAACAACAACGTTGTAGAAACCTGGATGTCAACTTCAATCTGCCTCGATTTGGTGTGAAATTTGTGCCATGGTGTGGGGCAGGCAAGGTCAAGCCTCCATAATTGATGTTGCTTATTCATCTGCTTCCCCGAGTATTTTTCTCGCTGTATGCTGGCCTTTGTTTGGATAAATAGTTTGAAGATTTACTATAGTCCTTGAAGGGTGGGATGTCCAACTTTAATGTCCTTGCTAGGGAGTCGGCTCAGCCCAGCTGGGATAGCACACAATGGCATTTAGAGAAGAGAGAGACAGAGGCAGAGGGAGGGAGGGAGGGAGGGAGGGAGGGAAAGAGGAGAGATAGAGAGACAGACAGACAGACAGATAGATGGTAGATAGATAGATAGATAGATAGATAGATAGATAGATAGATAGATAGATAGATAGATAGAGGAGAGAAAGAGAGAGAAAGAGGAGTGGCAGAGAGACAGAGACACACACATAGATAGAAAGATAGATAGATAAAGAAAGAGAAACAGAGATAGATAGATACATAGATCTGTGTGTGTGAGAGAGAGAGAGAGGAGAGAGACATAGAGAGACACACCGAGATAGATAGATGAGAGAAAGGTAGAGAAAGGTAGAGGGAATGGAGAGACAGACAGACACAGGCACATGCACACAGGAGAGAGAGAGAGAAAGATTCTCTTTCTAGCCCTCCCTCCATCACTGAGTGAAATAATTAAGACTTTTTTCGTGAGGTAATTCACCATTGAATCTTAGTTTGGGGCTATGAAACGAGGGAAGTTAACAATTACTGCTGTGGCTCAAGCTATTATTTTAAGAACTTGAACAGAACTGAGTGTGAAGAGCCAGAGGAGGGATAAAGTCAGACACCCACAGAAGAATCTGTGTGATCTTTTGCATTGCTTTTTTTTTGGGGGGGGGGGTCACTTTTCACATTATTTTATAGGAGGCAAAGTCCTAATGATGGGGATTGATGAGGGAATTAATTCTATTTTGGGTCATTAGCCTTATTCTGCTTATGGAAGCAAATGGCTTCATTTGTTAATGAATGTTACTTAAGCTGATCTCGTTAGCAATTGGGGGAGGGGTGTCTTTGCCACGATTCCCCCCAACCCCCAATAATTTTAGCCCAAGCCTTAATTGCAACCTTATAAGAGAATGCAGACTAAAAAAAGAAAAGAACGAAAAAGTGCAAGAAAGCAAAAGAGAGAAAGAAAAGGGGAAAAAACCCTGAGAAAACAACTCCCCACTCTCATAACAAGTATACATCATTTCACTGTCTCTTCACTTCCTTTTCATTGTAAAGCTTTTTCATATCTTCACTCATATTTTAACCATAGGCATATTCCAATCAGCAAACAGAGCCCTAAAATAATAACATTGATTTACGAAGGTAGAATTCAGGATTCCACATCTCAGATCTTAACTGTAAGGAAATGCACATTTAGAGCTCGTAAAGTCACAGCCTCCTTATGTGAAGAAATGCTTAAAATTGAAAATGACAAAGAGGGACCATTTTTCCTTTAAAGGAAACAAACATCCCTCACTTTAAGCAGAGACAATTAAATAAAAAGCTAGTTTGAACGCTATCAGATAAGGATACATAAAGTAACTAGAGGGAGGAGGCTTAAATGCCGTATTAAAGGTAAAGGTTAGTGCTAATTGCTAATTGTTCCTGACTCTAGGGGGCGGTGTTCACCTCCATTTCAAAGCCAAGGAGCCAGCACTGTCCAAAGACATCTCCGTGGTCATGTGGCCGGCATGACTAAATGCCTAAATGCACAGAACAGCGTTACCTTCCCATCAAATGTGGTTCCTATTTTTCTACTTGCATTTTTACATGCTTTCGAACTGCTAGGTTGGCAGAAGCTGGGATGAGTAATAGGAGCGCACTCCGTTACACAGCGCTAGGGATTCGAACCACCAAACTGCCGACCTTTCTGATCAACAAACTCAGTGTCTTAGCCACTGAGCCACTGTGTCCCTTTGGTACAGTGGTGGATTTCAATTTATTTTACTACCAGTTTGCTTGTTCGTGTGCGCATGCACAGAAGCGTCCAGTACTGGTTTGCCTGATCCGGGATAAACCAACAGAAACCCACCTCTGCTTCTGTATAAGATAAGGATACATAAAGTAACTAGAGGGGGAGAAAAAAGGCTTAAATGCCATATTAACTGTAAGCTAATCCAAAACAGGGAGTTCTCCAATCACAATCATTCATTTAATGACTGTTTGATGTTACAGCAGTGTTGAAAAAAATGATTTATAGCTGGTCCTCTCACTTACAACATCCCCACAATCACATGATAAAAATTAAGTGCTCGGCAATTGGCATTCATTTCCCACAATTGCAGCGTACCAGGTCACATGATTCACTTAAAGACTGCAGCAAAAATCAGTTACAAGTTACTTAAGAACCACACCCCTTAACAATGGACATCCCATTTCCCAATTGCGTTCATCAGTTGAGGACTGTTGCTACACCACATTTTTCCAGATGGCTACAAGTCCAAAGAAAACCATCACCAATAACAATATGCCCCATTTGAATAAACATCCAGTATTCCCACTATAATCAAATCCACATTTAAAAAGCATCAAGTAGTCCTCAGATCCTCGTATGAATAGAAGACTGAACTAATTACTTTAAAGCAATTAATAAGACAATTTCTGAATGTGATTAGGAAGGGAAGCTGAAACCTGCAGCTGGAGAAAGTATGGCAGATTTCCTCCAGCTCTTGTTTTTCCTGCCCCCCCCCCCAGGGAGCACTGCTTTGCAGGCTCCTTGGGAGAAGCAACCATACGGAGCACAGATTGGGTGATCTCACATCCTCTCTTGTGTCCAGAGAGGGTCAAAGAAGCTGATCTACTCACCAACTCCCTGTTCTTAGCCACAAGCTTTGGCTCTGCTTTTCATGGAGCTACCTTCAGTCTGCCATTCTTCCCCTGAAATACAGCTGGGCCTTGCCTTGATTTTGAAAAAAAAAAGTATCTGCTAGCCAGTGGAATCCGCTGTTTTTGAAAATAGGTGAGAGAATTTGAGCTCCGGTTGGAACAATATTGAATATTTGAACAGTGCTGAACAAGCACAGAGAAACCTCTACCTCCTTGTGGCTGAAAAAAATATATCAAAGAGCTGTGTGTTTTGCTCGTGTTAAAAGAAACACGCAGAAAGAGTTTGCTTCTCTAGTTCAGAAGAAATTTAAGAGACAGAGTGGGGGCATGGGAGAAATTCTATTACTGTCTGGAGATCAAATAAAATAGTTTGAAATAATGGCCTTGATTCCCATTGAACAAAAGAGGAAGTGGCTTTTTGGGGGGGTTAATCTGTTAACCTGAAAGCACATATTTCCTGGTGCGCCCGGCTTCAGTTGACCTTGAGGCAGGGGTAAAATTCAGCAGGTTCTGACAGGTTCTGGAGAACCAGTAGCGGAAATTTTGAGTAGTTTGGAGAACCAGCAAATACCCACTCTGGCTGGCCCCAGAGTGGGGTGGGAATGGGGATTTTGCAATATCCTTTCCCTGGGGTGGGAATGGAGATTTTGCAGTATTCTTCCCCTGCTACGCCCACCAAGCCACACCTAACTGAACCGGGAATTTTAAAAAAATTAAATTTCACCATTGCCTTGAGGTGAGTGATCTTAAGTGTGTGTGAGAGAGACAAAAAGAAGGATTTTTAAACAGTGTGTTGTTTCACACCTTAAGCTTAAGGATACTTTGTGGTGTTTTAAGTGGTATTTTTTGTGGTATTTTTGTGGTATTCCCCCCCACCCCATTATTGAAATTTCAAGGTTTTTTTTGGGGGGGGGGATTTGATATACAAAGTGGAAGTTGATTTTTATGAATCCCAAAGTGGCTTCTGGGCAGAAGACAGATATATTGGTGAGCTCACCTGAGAGCCCAAGGATATATTTATATATTTACATTGTGAAGCCGAGCTCTTATTTTCACAACACTGCTCAGTCATTTGAACCAGGCATTCTTCCCAGAGGCCGTTGTGCAAGAGAAGTTGACAAAGCTTTTTATTTAACAAGCGAAAGCAAGCCTCTAGTCTTACATCGCAAGGAGAAATCCTCCTTAATACAAACAAATTCTATGACATTTCTTTGCTAATAAATGTAAACACAACCCTGTATACCAGTAATATAAAAACAGTGCAAATAAGAGTAGTAATATTTGCCTATTAAAGGTAATTGAAATAATTGTTGTTGCTCTGTATTAATTTCATGATTCCCCTCTTTTACCTAAAAACACAATAGTGGAAAAATAAGAATTCTGTGTTATTAATAATAATTTGGTGGTAACAGACGTCTGTTTAGAGTTTAAAACAGAAATAGCTGCTTTACACAAAAAGATTGAATGTATATATGTAGGTTTACTCAAATATCATTAAGCATTGCTTGTGCAAATATTCATTGCACACTAATGGTGTTAGTGTAATGCAGTAGCTAGTACAAACAACTCTTTTTAAAATTCTGCATAAATAATCATTACTACTGATACAAAATTTATTTTCTGTAAATATTCCCTTTCCTGTTGTTTTCCTGCAATCAGCAATAACTTATATTTCAGCAATAATTTACAGACAGAAGCACTACCTTTTCACCCTGTCACTCGCCTGCATTAAAGCTGTCTTTAGTCAGTTTTCCATTATTTAGCAATCTCTGTAGAATTACAGTATTTAATTGCTTTTCAGTAGAGCTTAATATGTATCCTCTCTTGCCCTGAATATGTAAAAGAAATGTTTCTTAAGGGCTCATCTCTATATATAGCATGAATAGAGAACAGAATGTCAGGGAGAAGGCTGAACTCCAATACTTCTTGCTGATATGTTAGGTTTCTGTCTGCGAGTTTTAGTTTTTGCCCGCAGTCAGTAATGGTGTAATCAAGGAATTACATTAATCCCGTGTTGCTCTTACAGATATCGCTTCAGAGAAAAATGGGGAAGGTAAATCATCTTAAAGTGATTTTAATAATGAGGTTAGCTCCTCCAACCTGTCTTCGGAATAAGACTAGATTATTTGGAGCTGTTATTTATTTTTGCCTTCTCCTTTATGGGCTATTTTTGTTCTTGGATATTCAAGGCCCAACACATGACTAATCTTTTGCTGAGGTCAATAGTGCAAAAATCTTTTGGAACTCCCAAACCGTAGTTGAATAGAATAGAGCTGGAAGGGACTTTGGAGGTCTTCTATTCCAGCCCCCTGCTCAAGCAGGAGAACCGATATAATCTCAGACAAGCGACTGTCCAGTTTCTTCTTAAAAAAACCTCCAGTGATGGAGCACCCACAATTTCTGAAGGCAAGCTGTTCCACTGGTTAATTGTCTTCTCAGTTAGGAAGTTCCTCCTTAATTTCAGGTTGCTTCTCTTTGATCAGTTTCCATTATTTCTTTTCCTGCCCTCTGGTGCTTTGGAGAATAGTTTAAAAAGAAGGGACAGGAAGGTATAACTGAAACTGGGAGAAAAATTATGGCTAAGCAACATTTTCCAGTGTCTGTAGGTACTTTCAAGTGACAAGAGCATGTTGTGGTGACTTGCTTGTACAGAATAATCCCTCCATGGGGCTAATTTGCCTAATCACAACATGGCTGCTTTGATGAGTGTGGTACACAAATCCATTTATCAGAAAGCAAGTCACTGACATTGTCAGTGTTTGTCATTGTCCCCTTTAGGCTCCAGATCCTCCCTACACCCCCAATTTATTTATTTTATTTATACCAAATGAGTATTCTTCCAAAGAAAGCGTTTTTTTTTCCTCCCAGTCTATAATTCTTTTTACTTTACTTTACTGGTGATGTGCGAATTGAAGATAAGCAGCAAGAAAAAATCACAACATACAGAGACTTGCAAATTGAAGTTGAGCGACTATGGAAAAAGAAACCGAATGTTGTCCCGATTGTAATCGGAGCCCTTGGAGAAATACCTAAAGGGCTACCTCGCTATTTGGAAATTCTAAATTTACCTGACGTGAAATTTTAAATTTATCAGTAATGAACATTCTGATTCTACAAAAAACCACCCTACTTGGAACAGCTTATATCCTCCAACGTTACCTTAACAGTTCCTAGGTCCTTGATTAGGAGTCGAGCTGTTGAGCTACTAACCAGCCCCAAAGGCTGTGAATCTCACCAAAGATTAACATAATAATAATAATAATAATAATAATAACAACAACAACAACCAGGAAACTAATGACAATGCACTACAGTTTACATCCACGTGGTGATACTGATAGACTATATCTGCCCCGAAAATCAGGTGGCAGAGGATTATTACAAGTGAAGCAAACAGTTGAAGAAGAAAAACATGCACTGGCTGATTATTTAAAAGAAAGTCAAGAACATCTATTAATCGAAGTAAAGAACAAAAATCTACTGAAGGCCCAACAGACAAAACAAGAATACAGAAAAGATGTGATAAAATCAAGAATGGAGAGTTGGCAGAACAAAGCACTGCATGGTCAATTTCTGGAAAAAATAAAAGATAAAGTGGACAGGGAACAAACTTGGTTATGGTTAAAAACAGGTACATTAAAGAAAGAAACAGAGTCACTAATCCTGGCTGCGCAAGAACAAGCTATCCGCACAAATGCCATTAAGGCCAAAATCGAAAAATCCTCTGATGATGCCAAATGCAGACTTTGCAAAGAAGCTGACGAAACTGTTGATCACATACTCAGCTGCTGTAAAAAAATCGCGCAGACTGATTATAAATTGCGGCACAATTCAGTAGCACAAATGATCCATTGGAATTTGTGCAAAAATTATAATATTAAAACAGCAACAAACTGGTGGGAACATCAGCCTGAAAAAGTCACCGAAAATCAGATGGTCAAGATCTTGTGGGATTTCCGTATACAAACCGACAAAATACTGGCGCATAATACACCAGACATCACACTGGTTGAGAAAAATAAGGTCACAATCATAGACATCGCAATACCAGGTGATAGCAGGGTCGCCGAGAAGGAACATGAAAAAATCACAAGATACCAGGACTTAAAAATCGAAATTCAACGACTATGGCACAAACCAGCAGTGGTAATTCCAGTGGTAATTGGCACACTGGGTGCTATTCCAAAAGCACTGGAATTACATTTAAAACAGTTAAAAATTGACAAAATCACCATCAGTCAAATGCAAAAAGCTGCACTGCTTGGATCTGCACGTATATTACGAAAATACGTTACGACGTCCTAGGCCCCTGGGTGGGGCCCGACTAGTAACCAATGCCAAATCCAGCAAAACAACTGGCCGCTGTGATACAATTGTACAATAATAATAATAATAATAATAATAATAATAATAATAATAATAATAATAATAATAATAATAATAGTCAAGAACATCTATTAATCAAAGTAAAGAACAAAGATCTATTGAAGGTCCAACAGACGAAACAAGAATACAGAAAAGATGTGATAAAATCAAGAATGAAGAGTTGGCAGAACAAAGCATTGCATGGCCAATTTCTGGAAAAAATAAAAGATAAAGTGGCCGTTAAAAAAACTTGGTTATGGTTAACAGCAGGTACATTAAAGAAAGAAACAGAGTCACTAATCCTGGCTGCGCAAGAACAAGCTATCCGCACAAATGCCATTAAGGCCAAAATCGAAAACTCCTCTGATGATGCCAAATGCAGACTTTGCAAAGAAGCTGATGAAACTGTTGATCACATACTCAGCTGCTGTAAAAAAATCACGCAGACTGATTATAAATTGCGGCACAATTCAGTAGCACAAATGATCCATTGGAATTTGTGCAAAAATTATAATATTAAAGCAGCAACAAACTGGTGGGAACATCAGCCTGAAAAAGTCACCGAAAATCAGATGGTCAAGATCTTGTGGGATTTTCGCATACAAACGGACAAAATACTGGCGCATAATACACCAGACATCACACTGGTTGAGAAAAATAAGGTCACAATCATAGACATCGCAATACCAGGTGATAGCAAGGTCGATGAGAAGGAATGTGAAAAAATTGCAAAATACCAGGACATAAAAATCGAAATTCAACGACTATGGCACAAACCAGCAGTGGTAATTCCAGTGGTAATTGGCACACTGGGTGCTATTCCAAAAGCACTGAAATTACATTTAAAACAGTTAAAAATTGACAAAATCACCATCAGTCAAATGCAAAAAGCCGCACCGCTTGGATCTGCACGCATATTACGAAAATACGTTACAATGTCCTAGGCCCCTGGGTGGGGCCCGACTAGTAACCAATGCCAAATCTGGCGAAACAACTGGCCGCTGTGATACAATTGTATAATAATAATAATAATTTTAGAGGCCTCTGACAATGCATAATAAAGTCAAGGAATTAACTTCAGCCAAGTACATTCAACGAATTTGCAAGATATTAAAGTCCAAATTGAGTGGAGGAAACATCATAAAAGCCATAAATACCTGGGCTATACCTGTGATTTGATACTCTGCAGGAATAATTGACTGGACTCAGATGGAGTTGGACAATTTGGACAGAAAAACAAGGAAGCTTATGACAATGAATCATGCTTTGCACCCTAAAAGTGATGTTGACCGATTATATCTACCAAGAGCAGAGGGTGGTCGAGGACTCCTACAAGTAAAACAGACTGTGGAAGAAGAAAAACACAGCTTGAATGATTACATCCAGAAAAGGGAAGAACCAATGATTAAGAAAGTAAAAAAGGAGGCCTTTTAAAGGCAACTAATTCAAAAGCTGAATACAAGAAAGAAGTAATTGAGAAGCGAGCTGAAAATTGTAAAAACAAAGTTATGCATAGCCAATACTTGAAAAACATTGAAGGCAAAGCTGACCAAAAGTTAACTTGGAACTGGTTAAGATCAGAAGAACTGAAAAAAGAAACAGAAGGCTTTATTTTGGCAGCTCAAGAACAAGCCTTAGCCACAAACTGCATGAAGGAAAAAATTCAACATCTTACCACCAACAGCAAATGTCGCCTCTGTAATGAGAAAGATGAGACAGTCGACCACTTGATCAGTGGGTGCAGCAAAATTTCACAAACTGACTACCTACAACGCCATGACCACGTTGCTAAGATCATTCACTGGAAATTGTGCCAAAAGTTTGGATTTGAGTACAGCAAAAACCACTGGGAAAATCAGGTTGAGAAGGTTTTAGAGAATGAGAAAGTCAAGATCTTGTGGGACTTCAGAATTCAGACTTGTAAGCACTTGGCCCACAACACACCTGACATAACAATAGTTGGAGAAAAAAAGTATGATTCATTGACATTGCAATACCTGGAGATGCACGAATTGAAGATAAACAGCAAGAAAAAATCACAAAGTACCACGACTTGCAAATTGAAGTTGAGCGACTGTGGAAAAAGAAATCGTGTGTTGTCCCGATTGTAATTGGAGCCCTTGGAGCAATACCTAAAGGGCTACCTCGCTATTTGGAAATTTTAAATTTATCAGACTTGAACATTCTGATTCTACAAAAAATCACCGTACTTGGAACAGCTTATATCCTCCAACGTTACCTTAACAGTTCCTAGGTCCTTGGTTAGGACTCGAGCTGTTGAGCTACCAACCAGCTCCAAAGGCTGTGAATCTCACCAAAGATTAACCACAATAATAATAATTGTCATTGGGGCACCTGGAACCAAGTCCAAGAATTTTACAAAGTACATCAAGAAATTGCAGCTTCCTGCAATAACACCAGCGGAACTGCAGAAAACCCTGTGCTACTCGGAACATCGTACATTTTAAGAAGATACCTGGTTGATACCTAGGACTCTGGGAGGAACCCGTATCAACCATTAGCACCAGTCAATGGTATTTATGATACATTTTCAAATGTTTAATGAATGAAAGAATACTACTACTACTACTACTACTACTACTACTACTACTACTACTACTACTATTCTTTCCATCTTTTCAGTGCTCTGTGTAGCTTCTAACCCTGAAAAAGTCTTGGCAAGCTCTCATGAAGCATTAACCACATCAAACCTTGTTAAACTTTTCAATTTTAACCTTTATTATACTTAACAGAAATGCTGTAAAATTGTGTATGTGCTTTGAGGATTTTTAGAATTCTTCATGTGGTTGAAAGTTAAAATGCAAAGGCAAGGGGGAAAAAAATTAAAGAAGTCAATGATTCCTTCCGTCTCTATAACATGTTAAGCAGGCTGCATTTCAGAATAGCTGGTGTTGCAGCAGAAGAGCAGTAGTGTTTTTTTTCTCTTTCTGCAAACTCTTACCTCTGGATGGGCTTTGTAAATATTCAAGCTTAACTTACAGCTTGCAAGAAAGAGGACAAGCTCTTTTCCTGCCTCTGCTTTTCATCTTTTTTGCTGTCAAAACGAAGCCTTTGGCGGGATATTTTTCAAGAGTGTGGTGTCATTTCAGAGACATTGTTCAGGTTTCCCCTCTTCATAATTCTAGAACTGTTCAATCTTCATCGCCTTGATGTTGTTGTTTTTTAAATGAGTTTCACGAGGAAAGGCTGTTCTCCTTTCATGGTTGCTTGTGCTGTATAGAGATAAATTCCAGGCATTTTTGGAGACCATCTCTGGCCAGGGCTGTGAAAGAAGAACCTTGTGATGTGGGACATAAATCATTCAAGGATATTAGTATGGAAACCCTTGTGATAGACATTAGCAACTGGAGGCCCCTGGGAGATGTTTTGGTCATAAGCAACTTGGAGGTAATATGGAGGTACGGTCTTGGTATTAATAGAATAGAGCAGAGTAGAATAGAGTAGAGTAGAATGTATTTAGAATAGAATGGAATGGAATAATAGAATAGAATAGAATTCTTTATTGGCCAAGTGTGATTGGACACAAAAGGAATTTTTCTTTAGTGCATATGCTCTCAGTTTATATAAGGAGAATAAGATGCATTCATCAAGAAAAAAAAGATATAATACTTAGTGATAGTCAAGGTTACTAATAATCTATCAAATCATACTAGGAAACAAAGAAAAACAATATAAATTGAAAGATACAAGCAACATGCTTATAGTCATAAGTGGGGAGAAATAGATACTAGGAAGGAAGAGAAGAATAATCGTAATACAGTCTTAGTAAACAATTTGACAGTGGGAATTAGTTGTTCAGCAGAGTGATGGCATTTGGGAAAAACTGTCCTTGTGTCTATTTGTCCTGGTGTACAGTGCCCTATAGCGTCGTTTTGAAGGTAGGAGTTGGAACAATTTATGTCCAGGATGTGAAGGATCTGTAGATATTTTCACAGCCCTTTTTTTGTCTTGTGCAATGTACAGGTCCTCAACAGAGGGCAGGTTGGTAGCAACTATTTTTTTCTGCAGTTCTAATTCTCAGTTGAAGTCTGTGTCTGTCTTGTTTGGTTGCAGAGTAAGCAGACAGTTATGGAGGTGCAGATGACCGACTCAAAGATGATAGCCAACGTTAACTCAAGAATAAGGTGGAAAACCAAGGCTATTCGAAAATAATGTATAAAATAGCAATTCACCTTTCTTAATATACTATGAAAGCAGTGCCATGCTCATCACTTATAGCTGATGGAAGATCATGTCTCAAGTACTCAGGAACCCTTGGTTTTAATTAGTATGCATTATTAGGATTTATAATAGGCATTAGTATCAATTCTCCCCTTAGTCACGACGATGGCTCTATACATTGCCAAAAGGGGGGAATTAGGATGCCTTAATCTCTATTAATAAAGATGGTGCCTGTATTTCTATCTATTGTAATCATTGCCTATATGGATTGAAAGCATACAGAAAATCATCCTTCCAAGAATTGAAATCATATATCTCGCTCACATTGTTAATACCTATTTCTCCAATTTTGCCCTTGTGAACCCGAACTCAATTATCCTTGAGCATTTCAATTGTTCTGAACGTTGCTATGCAAGTACAAAGTATGTATATTGGGGAAAACACAAAAATAGACATATTAGTGGACATAATATGCTAATAGGTTTGCTGATGGTACTCAGCTTTATATTTCCACCCTAGGCTGCTTGGGATGCTGTAGAAGGGCTTCCTTGTATGGAGAAAAACAGGATTAAACTTAGCTCTAGGAAGGTTGAGTGGGTCCCATCCTTGGACTTTCCATCTTTAGTCCTTGATGAGGTTACACCACCCAGGACTCCTTTTTATCCTGTTTTGGGAACTGGTGGCAGCCATGGGCTGTGAAGGTTTTTGCACAACCTTGTGCTGTGTGTCATTTAAGAAAGGATAGGATAGGATAGGATAGGATAGGATAGGATAGGATAGGATAGGATAGGATAGGATAGCAATAGCAATAGCAATAGCAATAGCAATAGCACTTAGACTTATATACCACTTCACAGTGCTTTACAGCCCTCTCTAAGTGGTTTACAGAGTCAGATTATTGCCCCCACAATCTGGGTCCTCATTTTACCCACTTCGGAAGGATAGGATATACAATAATACAATACAATACAATACAATAGCAGAATTGGAAGGGACCTTGGAGGTCTTCTAGTCCAACCCCCTGCCTAGACAGGAAACCCTATACCATTTCAGACAAATGGCTATCCAACATCTTCTTAAAGACTTGCAGTGTTGGGGCATTCACAACTTCTGGAGGCAAGCTGTTCCACTGATTAATTGTTCTAACTGTCAGGAAATTTCTCCTCAGTTCTAAGTTGCTTCTCTCCTTGATTAGTTTCCACCCATTGCTTCTTGTTCTACCCTCTGGTGCCTTGGAAAATAATTTGACTCCCTCTTCTTTGTGGCAGCCCCTGAGATATTGGAACACTGCTATCATGTCTCCCTTAGTCCTTCTTTCTATTAAACTAGACATACCCAGTTCCTGCAACCGTTCTTCATATGTTTTAGTCTCCAGTCCCCTAATCATCTTTGTTGCTCTTCTCTGCACTCTTTCTAGAGTCTCCACATCTTTTCTACATCGTGAAGACCAAAACTGAATGCAGTATTCCAAGTGTGGCCGTACCAAGGCTTTATAAAGTGGTATTAACACTTCACGTGATCTTGATTCTATCCCTCTGTTTATGCAGCCTAGAACTGTGTTGGCTTTTTTGGCAGCTGCTGCATACTGCTGGCTCATATTTAAATGGTTGTCCACTAGGACTCCAAGATCCCTTCCACAGTTACTACAGTTGAGCAAGGTACCACCTATACTGTACCTGAACATTTCATTTTTGTTGCCTAAATGTAGAACCTTAACTTTTCACCATTGAATTTCATTTTATTAGATAGTGCCCAATGTTCAAGTTCGTCAAGATCTTTCTGTATCTTTAGCCTATCTTCTGGAGTGTTGGCTACTCCTGTCAGCTTGGTGTCATCTGCAAATTTGATGAGTTCCCCATTTATTCCTTCATCCAAATCATTGATGAAGATGTTGAAGAGTACTGGGCCTAAAACAGAGCCTTGGGGTACTCCACTGCATACTTCCCTTCATGAAGATGCAGTTCCATATGATAGGACATAAAGTAAAGTAAGGTAAGGTAACGTAAAATAAGATAAGATAAGCTTTATTGTTGTTTTACTGTGAGCACATTTGCCCACATTAAAAATGAAATTATGTTGCCTGTTCTCAAAAGAAAGTATATATCTACCCATATACATACATAACACACATATACACATTGTCAGGCCTGCAGCCATATTTTTCTTGGATCTTTGGCCTGCCACACTTTCTATTATTCTACTATGCCTTTTTCTATTGTGGGAAAATGGGAGGGGAGATTGTACTGAGTTAGATGCTATGTAGCCAAAACAAAATTCCTTCTAGAAAGCCAAGGTCATTCTTTGTCTCTGCACCTCTGCACCTGACCGGAACTGGATGGGTGGAACTGCCAGCATAGAAGTGGGAGATTGGGCCATGTGATGGACTTGTGGGTGTGGGGGCAAGATCTTGAACTTTCAACTGGGTGGGGAAAACCTGGAAGCTTTCAGATTTGGGTTTTCCCAGATGTGCCAACATGGCTCTCTTAATAAATTGAAACTTTGAGCAATACTTTGCCTTTCATCTGACTGCTTCCTAGGTAGCTTCTCTTCCTCCACCCCTGTTGTCCACGATTACTCTCACATTCCATTCCATCCCTTCAGCCCCTAATTAATAAAATCTGGGGATGCTTACATCTTCCCTAAAACCAGTATTGCATCGACGTTGTTTCAAATTAGGATAAAATATGGATTTGGAGAATAGGCCAGTTCACTGCAAAGCTTCCTGCAGGACAGTGTGTCAGGCCTGGAAGTCATCTTTTACATTTGGGCCTTCAGGCCTGCCATATTTTCTACTATGGGAAAATGGGAGAGGGGATTATACGGAGTAGGGGAGATATATAGTCAAATAACATTCTTTTCTCAGAGAGTCAAGGACACCTTGCCCTGCAGCTGCGATGGGGTGACTGGGAGGCATCTCCAGTTTTGGACGGTGCCTGATTGGACACATGTGATGGACATGTGGGGTGTTGGGCAGGGACTTGGACTTTCACTTAAGTGGGGAAAACCTGGAAACTTTCAGATTTGGGTTTTCCCACATGTGCCAATGTGACATCTCTAATAAAATGGAAGTTTGAGGAAACTCAAGCCTCGGAGTCTTCTTTCATTGGGGGTGTTACTTGGAACCCTGACATTAGCCCGAATCTTCATTAACAACTCTACCAGCTCCCCCTAACTCCGGAGTGCTATCTGGGGTCCTGAGCCCTAGCGTCTTCCCGATACCGGGCAGTGTGAACACTCAGGGAAGATTGACACAGTGCTGGAAAGGTATGCAGATCTGTAGAGCAAAATTTGACTCTGTGATTAGATGCTAGCTACCATCCAACTTTTGAACATTTGGAGTTTTATTATCATGTATGTTGCTTTAACTCCAAAGCATTCCTTGTCTCTTGGACTTGCAATGCTGTATTCTCTCAGTGTGCACCTTTTTTTTTTTTTTTACATAGGCCCAACACCTATTACACCTAGCAGATGCGCTCACATTAGGACTTGTGAATAGATCTTAGTGTTTGTAATGATATGTTAGCCTCTCGTACCCGGTCTGGGTGATTCCTTGACCCGTTGTAGCAAAGGGAGGCTCTTGACAGTCCTGTTTTTGTGGACAACATTTTGCTGCAAGAAGCTTTGTTTATTTTTATTTTTATTTTTTAAAAAATCAGTGGGGTCCCAAATGCTCATGAAATTTACAGGATTCACGCCTGACTAATTTGACCTTAAGATCACAAGCTCAGCTGGTAGTATCATATGCCCACTTTTTCTTTGCAACAAGCACTGTTTTAATCTTCATTTGCATTAGCCATGCTGTGTTTGAAAACTTTTGCCAAGTTGTCTCCAGATATCTTTGGGTTGTTGCGGTTCTTGTGTGTGTAAACAACAACAACACCCAAATCACAAAGACTCTTTTTTCTTTAAAAAGTGTTTGTACTTTGCTCCGTCGTCTCCCAGAGAGGAGACTGAAAACAACCCCTTCCATTATTTATTCTCTGAGTTGTCAGTTTGATTAGTTGCCTCTCAACCATCTAAGGGAGCAGTGGATCATTAAATGGTGTCCCTGGCTAAATGTTGAAGTCCTGCCTTGTGCCTCTTAATGCATAATTGGACTGTCTCTTAATACACACTTGTTTCTGAATATAAAACCTGCCCCTCAACAGGTCAGGGAGATAGTGAAAAACCTGCTTGTTGTCTGACTTTGTCTTGCCAAATAATGGAGTCGCTAATCTACTTGATCTCTCCGAGTCAGATAAAGGAGAAAGTGAGGGATGCATAGATTTCAAGGATGGAAGACCCTCGTAAAAGCAATTTCTTTGGAGGGGGTTGTGTGGGGGTGGGGAGAAAGAAACCTAAAGCAAAAGGCGGTTGGAAACCTTTTAATTAGTACTAATTACCTCAGCAGAAAAACGTTGGAGGCCTGAAAGGATTTGTGTCAGCAAGTGAAAGATCAAAGATTGTGGCGCTTGCATTTTAATCTGTTGGCTATAAAAAAAAAAGAAAACCTCAGGAAGGGGGGGGGGCGAGGGGTAATGGAGCCCAAGAGAATGACAGCCCAGGTGGTTGAGGGCCTTAAGCCCTTCTTTACCGCCAAAGCCTGAGGCCTCATTCCAATTGCATAAGAAGATACTTTATTTTTTTTTACTTATTTATTTATTTAGTTTTTTAAAACAGATTTGAATATCTTCTGTGGAAAAGGGCAAGGAATTGTTTCCAGAGACTTCATAGCTGGCTTTTCTTTAGAAATGTTCATTCCATCCAGTGGATAGGATCATCATCTTTTAACAACCCCATAATCCTTTGCAGGGTGGAGTCGGGGAAATGAATGGAGCTAGCAGAGTGTTTACTGGCCGGATGCCATTCCTGTCGCCAAGGCGGAGTTTTGTTCAGCAGGCATATTCTCAGAGTGCCCAGAGAGACAGAAATATCTGCCTCTACCTAGGATTGAACTCACAGCTTCCTGATTGAGAGGCAAGAGCTCCAACTCTAGGCCACCGCACCACTCATGTCCAGTGGATAGGATAAATGGCTAAATTTTCTTTCAAAGTTAGGGTGTTGAGGTAAAAGGAACACGAGAACAGACTCATGTTCTTGTGTTCCTTTCACCTCAAAAACCTAACTCCTGCTTGTGCAGGGGGGGTTGGATTAGAAGACCTCTAAGGGCCCTTCAACTATGTTAGTCTGAATCCTGTTACCTTTTCATAAGACCTCGTCATTCTCCCAGGCTTTTGGATTGGAGGTTAAATGAACCCAGTTCTAGATTTCTTTTGTTTTGTGATTTGTTTTGTTCGAGTTCTAGAACTAGAGTTGAAAATGTTTTTAGATTCATGCATAAGTTTACATTAAATGCTTATTGGTTTGTGTTGTCATTTATATTGTAATTTTGGTTTGGTTCAGACTTTATCCTTATTCACCTATTTATGTCACTTCTGTATGATGAGAAGGGAAGCTATAGAAATTGTTGGAATGAATTGTGCCATGAATAATAAATAAAATGTGGCCAATATCAGCTTTACCATCATTTCCCATCTCCCCCTAAGGCTACTTATTGATTGTAAGTGTGTATGTTTCTAAATAACTGTTGAAAAAGAAACATATAAACTGTTGTATGTTTGTATGTTTTTATTTATAAATAACTGTTGAAAAGGAACGCGGTGGCTCAGTGGCTAAGACACTGAGATTGTCAATCAGAAAAGTCGGCAGTTTGGTGGTTCAAATCCCTAGTGCTGCATAATGAAGTGAGCTCCCATTACTTGTCTCAGCTTCTGCCCATCTAGCAGTTCGAAAGCATGTAAAAATGCAAGTAGAAAAATAGGGACCACCTTTGGTGGGAAGGTAACAACGCTCCAAGAGTCTTTGGCATTTAGTCATGCCAGCAACATGACCACGGAGACGTCTTTGGACAGTGCTGACTGAAGAGGCTTTGGAATGGAGATGAGCACTGCCCCCTAGAGTTGGGAACCATTTGTCAGCTGTGACCAGGGGGACCTTTGCCCAGGTTCGCCTGGTGCACCAATTGCGACCCTACCTAGATCGGGAGGCTCTTCAGACAGTCACTCACACCCTCGTGACCTCAAGACTGGATTATTGTAACGCGCTCTACATGGGGCTGCCCTTGAAGAGTGTTCGAAGACTCCAGCTGGTCCAGAACGCAGCCGCGCGAGCGATTGTGGGTGCACCCAGGTACACCCATGTCACACCTATCCTCCGCGAGCTGCACTGGTTACCCATTAGTCTCCGGATCCGCTTCAAGGTGCTGGTCGTTACCTATAAAGCCCTTCATGGCATGGGACCTGGGTACCTGAGAGACCGCCTCCTGCCGATTACCTCACATAGACTGATTAGATCCCACAGGTTAGGCCTTCTCCGGATCCCATCTGCCAGCCAGTGGTGGCTGGCGACTCCCCGGGGGAGAGCCTTCTCTGTTGCAGCTCCAGCCCTCTGGAACAATCTCCCCGTGGAGTTCCGGACCCTCACTACCCTCCCGGCCTTCCGCAAAGCCGTTAAGTCCTGGCTGCTCCAGCAGGCCGGGGGGCTTTTGAAATATCCATCCCCTCGGAAATTGTGACTGTTGTATATTTTAATATGTTGTCTTGTGTATTATCCCCCTCCCTTGTTTTATTGTAAGCCGCCCGGAGTCCTTCGGGAGTGGGTGGTTTACAAGCTCAATAAAACGAAACGAAACGACTAGCACATATATGCAGGGGAAAGCTTTACCTTTATGTTTCTAAATAACTGTTGAAAACTCCTTAGAAAAGTGAGAATGAAGTAAAATCACAGCGAAAAGGAATTTATGGTAGGAATAAGAATAGTAATTTTCTGGGTCAAAAAAAGGTAGTCTAAGAAAGTGCAGGAAGAACAAGATAAAAGAAAGAGGCAGAAGAGGAAGAGAGGTTGAACAGATGGAAAAACTTTGGGAGGAGGCGAAGAGGCTAGGCCCCATGCAAAATGGTTAGAGAGTGTCATAAAGACAGTTTATGAATGGAGTAGAAGAAATTGTGCTTTTTTTTATTTAGCCCTGGGTTAAAAACTTCAAAAGAGGGAATTTGCAGATGAGTAGCATTGCACTGCAGGTGACCATTAAACAAACTCTGCAACTTTGAAATGAGTTTCATAGTTTCCATATCATTTGAAATGACATGGAAACAGCAGCATAGAACAGTGTGTCTCAAACCTTGGCAACTTTAAGGTGTGTGGACTTCAACTTTCAGAACTGTGGGAGTTCAGAATTACGTGAATGCCCATGAATCCTAAAGCTGCCAAAGTTGAGAAACACTGATGGAGAAGATAGAATATGACTCTGACGTCCTGGGTTCTACATCTTTCTCTCTCTCTATCATGTACACACATTGTTCCCTTGATGTGGTTCAATCGGGAATGTCTGCATTGTGGTACCTTCTCTTCACAACGCCAGAAGAGCACTTCAGGGTGAGTAAACCACAAGAGCTGATTTTAGCAATAGCAGTTAGACTTATATACCGCTTCATAGGGCTTTCAGCCCTCTCTAAGCGGTTTACAGAGTCAGCATATCGCCCCCAACAACAATCCGGGTCCTCATTTTACCCACCTCGGAAGGATGGAAGGCTGAGTCAACCCTGAGCCGGTGAGATTTGAACAGCCGAACTGCAGAACTGCAGTCAGCTGAAGTAGCCTGCAGTGCTGCATTTAACCACTGCACCACCTCGGCTCTAACCTGGAGGCAGATTTTTGAAAAACTTTCTTTATCTGGCACTCTTCTTCTCCATTACCTCCATTACAGACTGCCTTCTCATTTTTGGGGCTACTCTAACCAGAGCCAAGGTGGCGCAGTGGTTAAATGCAGCACTGCAGGCTACTGCTAGATCAGCAGGTCAGCGGTTCAAATCTCACCGGCTCAGGGTTGACTCAGCCTTCCATCCTTCCGAGGTGGGTAAAATGAGGACCCAGATTGTTGGGGGCAATATGCTGACTCTCTGTAAACCGCTTAGAGAGGCCTGAAAGGCCTATGAAGCGGTATATAAGTCTACTGCTATTGCTATTGCTACTCTATGCAAATTCTAGAACTCCTAGTAATGCATGTCCTGGCATGAACATTCATCTGTAACCAGATAATCCTTAGTAATACCACAATTTCCAAGTGTCAGTTTCCCTCAATAGGAATTCAGGCTCATGTTGCCCTTACTCTCATGCTTTAAAAATGAATGACTTTAGCTATGTTTAGTTTTGTTCTGACCTAGGCTCCCCAAGATCATGAAGCAGACTCCTAATAATAATATGAGGGAATAATGCTGGGAAAGATGGAGGGCTAAAGAAGAATGGGATGGTAGAGAATGAGGTGGCTGGATGGAGTCACCAAAGCAGTCGGTGTGAGCTTAAATGGACTCCAGAGGATGGTAGAGGGCAGGAAGGCCTGGAGGAACATTCTCCATGGGTTGTAATGGCCGGACACAACTTCGCAATTAACAACAGCAACCTAAATTGTAGCATAGTCTTACAGTCAGCTGCAAGACTTTCTCATGCTTTTAAAGACAGCTGAAAGGGAGTATGGGTGATAGTTGTTTAATTTGCAAAATATCCCCAAGAAGACCAGTAAATATAATAAAGTTTAATTCTCACTAATCAATCACTCAACATGTTTTCTACATGCTTTCAACAGACTGAAATTTCTGTAGCTTTTCTTTTTTTAAAAAAAAAGCAAAACAAACTCTCTTCCCATGCAGAACTCTGATCTGTTGAATTTGGGGAATAGCTCTAAGCGGTGGGGTTTTTGCCTTCCTTTGCTGAGAAAACAGCGATTCATAAACCAGGTTAGCGATCGTAGCTTGTGTCTTCGGAGCTGCTGGTGGGTCAGCTTTCAAGGAGGTTCAATCAGGCAGATCCTTTGTTCCATGGCAAAGATCAAAGAAGTTAAAAAAAGAGGACACCAGCAGGATTAAGCCAGGTCAATCAGAGGCAATGGCTTGACATAAAACTCGGCGCTGGAAGGTGACAGAGAGTGGTGTTTCCCTGCCCCCCTCCCAAAAAAGTCTGCCTTGTCAAAAGCTTCAGTCCCTTCTCACCTCCAGGCCACTTCTGCTGATCCAAGCTCATTAATTGAACTGGAGAGCCGCGCCTTGACCTGCGTCGGTTCTTTTGAAGTTGATGTCCTCTGTTGCAGAAGGAAATAATTTTCTGCCTGATTCAATGAGCCGTCAGCAGCGCTAGCAGGCCCAATGACATGTGAGAATATTAACCTCCTACCTTGAAAAGCTGTGAATCTTGAGAGGCAGTCTATAATCAGCCTCACTCACTTGCCTGTCTCGCCGCTCTACCCACTCAGAGACAAACATGGGCAGGAGGCTGCACGTCGGCCTTTGGGATTCCGTTCAAGCTTTCTTCAGTAGAGGGAGCTGTCCAGGATCCCAGTCTGAACAATTTCCGTTCAGTTAAAGACCAAACACCATGCCTCTTCACAAGGTGTGAAGTTGGATTGCTTATCAGGATGGTTTTTGTAGCTGCATCAGTGCGAAGCAGCAGTGCACCATGGCTAACCCCCCCCCCCCCAAAGCCAATGCCATCCAACGCTGCATCAACCAGTGGTGGGACTCAATTTTTTTTACTACCGGTTCAGTGGGCATGGTTTGCTAAACATGGTGTGGCTTGGTGGGTGTGGCAGGGGAACGATACTGCAAAATCCCTATTCCCTCCCCACTCCTGGGGGAGGAATACTGCAAAATCTCCATTTCCACCCCACTACAGGGGAAGGATACTATAAAATCTCCATTTCCATGACATTCCTGGGGAAAGGATACTATAAAATCCCCATTCCCTCCCCATTCCTGGGGGAAGGTTACTGTAAAATCCCCATTCCCTCCCCATTCCTGGGGGAAGGTTACTGTAAAATCCCCATTCCCTCCCCATTCCTGGGGGAAGGATACTGCAAAATCTCCATTCCCTCCCACTCCAGGGAAATCCCCATTCCCTCCTCACCCTACTAACCTGCTTTCCAGCTCCTGTGGAGGGCAACAAAAGAAGACCCAGCCAATCAGCTGGGACTCAGGAGGCAGAGAATACATGAGGGCGGAGCCAGTCAGAGGTGATATTTGCTGGTTTCCCAAACTACTCAAAATTTCCACTACCGGTTCACTGGAACTGGTCAGAACCAGCTCAATGCCACCTCTGGCATCAACATCACAGGAAGTGATAATACCACTTTATACTGCACTAGTGAGGCCACATTTGGAATACGGTGTCCAATTCTGGTCACCAAGATACATAAAAGATGCTGAGGTCCTAGAAAGAGGGCTGAGAAGAGCAACAAAATGAGATGGGATCTAGGAGTCTAAATCGTATGGTGTACAGTTAAGGGAACTAGATATGTCCCACCTAATAAAGAGAATGTTTAGGAGTGACATGATAGCTGTATTCTGATACTTGAGGGGTTCTCACAGAAAAGAGGTCATTGGTTATTGAAGAGGTTATTGAAAAATAACCTTTTTCAAAGGACAAGAAGCAATGGGTGGAAGCTTATTAAAGAGAGATCCAACCTGGAATTAAGGGGAAATTTCTTGGCAGTGAGTACAATTAATCAATGGAATAGCTTGCCAGCTGGAGTTGTGGATGTTCCATCACTGGAGGTTTTCAAGAAAATATCGGACAGCCTTTTGTCTAGGATGATATAAGGTCTCCTACACTAGGCAAGGGTTTGGATTAGAAGACCCCCAACATCCTATCCAGCCCTACGATTCTGTTCCTCTCCCTTCTCCCCACCATCCAGCTAGTGCTGAAGACATTTTTTGGATGAGAAGCGAAGCTTCAAAGAAAAACCCAGAAAGTCCAGTTGCCTCTTGAAAAAGCACCTTTGGGACAACCCTGACCTGGATGACTGAGAATCTCCATAGACAACAGAGAAGCTCAGAACCAGTTTGTGCCAGCACTTAAGGCCATGCACCCTGAGGATGAATGTGGATTACCCCCCAAAATCTCATGGTTCTCAAAACACCCAGGCGGATCTTCATTGGCTGAAGACAAATTGGCCATGGAAGGAGGGATGAGAGGAGGGGAAACATTCTGTGCCTTTTTCATGTGGGAAACATAGTTCTAGCCTGGTTTTGTTGGAGCCAGTATCCTTTAGTAATAGAATTGATCACTTCAACCAAATGGAGTCGAAAGTCTTTCTTTCCTAAGGAACCTACCTGGGACAGAACTGACAAAGAGTGAGATTATAACAGTTTTCCAATATTTGAGGGGCATAAAGATGAGGGTGACAACCAATATCTCCAAAGCACTGGAGGGCAAGACAGGAGGCAACAGATGGAAACTTATCTAAGAGAGATGCAACCTAGAACTAAGAAGAAATTTCTTGACAGGGAGAACAATTAATCAATGGCTCTTTAAGCGCATCTCTGGGTGTTTGCAGTGACAATTTGTTCCCAGACATAGAGGAAAAAGTGATGCTTAGAGAAAATCAGAAGAGAATGGCAGATGTCATTTCTCTCCTTTTCTATCATGTGAAGATCCACCCATGTTATCCTCTTGCACCTCTGTTTGCTGGTGCCAAAGACTGGTCTTTCATAACTCCTGCATACATGAATACTGCATCCAGTTTTGGTCACCACGATGTAAAAAAAAAGATGTGGAGGCTCTAGAAGGAATGCAGAGAAGAGCAATCAAGATGATTAGGGGACTGGAGGCTAAAACATATGAAGAACGGTTGCAGGAACTGGGTATGTCTACTTTAATTAAAAGAAGGACTAGGGAAGACATCATAGCAGTTTTCTGATATCTCAGGGGCTTCCACAAAGAAGAGGGAGTCAAGCTATTCTCCAAAGCACCTGAGGGCAGGACAAGAAGCAATGGGTGGAAACTAATCAAGGAGAGAAGCAACTTAAAATTAAGGAGAAATTTCCTGACATTTAGAACAATTAATCCATGGAACAACTTGCTTCCAGATGTTGTAAATGCTCCAACACTGGAAGTTTTTTTTAAAAAAGATGTTGGATAACCATTTGTCTGAAGTGGTGTAGGGTTTCCTGCCTAAGCAGGGGGTTGGACTAGAAGACCTCCAATGTCCCTTCCAACTCTGTTATTCTATTCTATTCCATTCCACTTTTTTTAATGAAGTTTATTAAAACTCGTCAGATTATCCTTTTCTTATGGAAGAGGATCTGCTTTCTCCATTCATTAAAGTTTCTTATTTTGGGAGCTGATCTCAATTGAAAGGCAGCTTTCCCTTATGCACACATGAAGCCCATCAATCCTCCAGCTATGGGCCGTTCATCAAACATTTATCTTTTGCCCTCTGAGCAGCCCGTCAATTTGCTTGTCGCTGCCCAGCCTTGGATGTTTTGGAAGATGGGAGAAAAATGACTTTTTTTCTCCTCCTCCTTCCAGCTCTTCCTCCAAACCCTGATCTGTTTGCTAACTGTCTTGTTCCCTCTGTTCTTTTCCCTTAGCTATGAAAGGGAGGGGGGAGGTAATTATATTTCTGTTATTAAATGCAGATATCCGAGACATATTGTAGGTCAGCAATGTGAGCAAAGCATCCTGAGGTTCTTCCTCATCTTCAGGAGTTTACTAATATCTGAAAAAGCCAGAAGAGAGCTATTTTGACTTCACCTTTTGATGTCATCATAGAAATGATGACATGCATGATTCATTGTTTCTGTAATGGCATCATAATACAATTGACTAATTCACGGTAATTAACTGAGTTTTCCTCCTCCTCCTCCTCCTCCTCCTCCTCCTCCTCCTCCTCCTCCTCCCCTCCTCCTCCTCTTCTTCTTCTTCTTCTTCTTCTTCTTCCTCCTTTTATTCATTAAACATGAAACTCAGTCAATTTAAAGATATGTCACAAATACCATTGACTGGTGCTAATGGTTGATAAGGGGTTGCTGCCAGCATCCTAGGTATCAACCAAATATCTTCTTAAAATATATGATAATGATGATGATGATGATGATGATGATGATGATGATGATGATAATTCATTGCACAGTCAGCCAGATGTTCAGTCTGGGTTTGGCATTTTTGTCTACCTACTGAGTCCTTACCAAGGACCTGGGATAGGCAGGTATGAATGTTTGATGGTGTTACAGATATCGTTGCAGGATGGAAGCTGTTTTTGAAGATGGGATCAAAGCTGCTTTCTGCAATTGACTGGTGGCAAATTTGTCAATGCCTATGGTGTTCAAGTGGTGCTCCAGTTGTTTTAGGATTGCACCCAAGTGGCTTATTACTATTGATACCACCCTTGCTTACCTTTGCCATAGTCATTCTATTTCTATTTGTAGGTCTCTGTATTTTTGTTATCTTCTCCAGTTCTTTCTCTTCTCTTCTTCTGTCTCAGGGCACTGCCACATCCACTATCCAGACTTTTTTTGTCTTTCTTATTGACAGTTGTTAAGTCTGGGGTTTTATGTGGCAGGTGCCTATCTGTCTGAATTCTAAAGTCCTAAAGCAATTTAACTTCTTCATTTTCTATGAATTTCTCTATTTTACGGTCCCAGCAGTTCTTGCCTGTAGGAAAATGATATTTCTTGCAGATCTTCCAGTGCACCATTGTTGCTACTTTGTCATGCCTCTGTTGTAGTTGCCAACAATTACTCAGTGGAAAACCTTGCATTCAGAAGTTGTGAATGCTGCAATACTGGAAATTTTTAAGAATATGTTGGATGACCATTTGTCTGAAGCAGAGGTGGGTTCCTACTGGTTCGGACCAGTTGGCTGAGTAGGAAGTAACTCGTCCTGCCACGCCCCCAAACCAGTTCTATCGGCGGCGGCATAGGCAGCGCCATCTTGTTTTTTGTTTTTGCGCATGTGTAGTGCACATCAAGCGTGAGCACACACAAAGCATGTCCCTGAGTGAACCGGCAGTAGAAGAAGCCGGAACCCACCTCTGGTCTGAAGTGGTGTAGGGTTTCCTGCCTAAGCAGGGGGTTGGACTAGAAGACCTCCAAGGTCCCTTCCAATTCTGTTATTCTATATCTTCTTTCAACAGCTTACCAGGGGGACATTCTGAATAACTCCTATTGATTTTTCTCTACCTTTTAAATAAAAGATGGAATTCAAATACACATTTTCACAAAATGAAGGGTTTTTTTTTAAAAAAAAAAATTCTGTATCTTCTGCTTAGAGTTTTTATTGATGTTCTCATTTCCTGTGGATGATTTACTGAGAACTGTCACAAAATCTCCTCCTGATTGAGGTTCTGCAGAGTTGAGAGCTCTGGATCGGATGTCCATGAGTAGAAGATCAGTGAGATGTTTGCTATCCAATATCCACAACATGGGCCCATATTATGCAGAATGGGACAACTCACCATGGCCAACTTACCACGGAACTTGCTGCGGGACAATTCAACTATTCAATTTAGCAATAACAGAACTTAGACTTATATACCGCTTCACAGTACTTTTACAGCCCTCTCTAAGCGGTTTACAGAGTCAGCCTCTTGCCCCCAACAATCTGGGTCCTCATTTGACCCCCCTCGTAAGGATGGAAGGCTGAGTCAACCTTGAGCCTGGTGAGATTCGAACTGCCAAATTGCAGGCAATTGGCAGTCAGAAGAGGTAGCCTGCAGCACTGCACTCTAACCATTGCACCACAACGGCTCTTTAATTTAATTTTTAAAAGTATTTTAATTTTCATCCTTCACTTTTCATTTTGTCCTTTCTTTGGCATCCTTTATTTAATGATTCTATTTGACTATTTCTTTGACATTATTGTATCTCTTATCCTGGAGCAAGTTGGCTGCGACAAGGTGGCCATGGTGAGTTGGATGTGGCGAGTTATTCCAAGACGAGTTATTCTGTGGCGAGTTATCCAATGGTGAGTTGGCCATGGCAATCAGCTCTTGTCTACTCAAAGACAGCGGATTTTTCCCGCATGGCGAATTTGATTTTGGAAACTGGTTTGAGATAGTTAAAAGTGCCATGCGCAGGGGTGGCAATTTTGCCCATTTAATTACCTTCTCCATATAATCCATCTGCCTGGCCTTTTTTATTTTAAAAAGTGTTTAAGAAAGAAAAAGTAGATAGCTATTCTCTCAATTTAGGGAATTGGCTGCATATGGCCAAGAAGCAGAAATCTATTCAGAAAAAGGCCCCCAACCCTGATTTTGGAAAGTGTTAAATATTTTATATCTAGAATAGAATAGAATAGAATAGAATAGAATAGAATAACAGAGCTGGAAGGGACCTTGGAGGTCTTCTAGTCCAACCACCTGTTTAGGCTGGAAACCCTACACCACTTCATACAAATAGTTATCCAACATCTTCTTAAAAGCTTCCAGTGTTGGAGCATACACAACTTCTGGAGGCAAGGTTTTCCATTGATGAATTGTTTTAACTGTCAGGAAATTTCTCCTTAGTTCTAGGTTGCTTCTCTCCTTGATTAGTTTCCATCCATTTCTTCTTGTCCTGCCCTCAGGTGTTTTGGAGAATAGTTTGACTCCCTCTTCTCTGTCGCAGCCCCTGAGATATTGGAACATTGCTGTCATGTCTCCCTTAGTCCTTCTTTTCATTAAAGCAGACCTACCCAGTTCATGCAGTCATTCTTTATATGTTTTAGCCTCCAGTCCCCTAATCATCTCTGCACTCTTTCTAGAGTCTCAGCATCTTTTTTACATCATGGTGACCACAACTGGATGCAGCATTCCAAGTGTAGCCTTACCAAGGCATTATAAAGTGGTATTAATGCTTCACATGATCTTGATTAAGAGCCAAGGTGGTGCAGTGGTTAGAGTGCAGTACTGCAGGCCACTTCAGCTGACTGCTATCTGCAGTTCGGCGGTTCAAATCTCACCGGCTCAGGGTTGACTCAGTCTTCCATCCTTCCGAGGTGGGTGAAATGAGGACCCAGATTGTTGGGGGCAATATGCTGACTCTGTAAACCGCTTAGAGAGGGCTGAAAGCCCTATGAAGCGGTATATAAGTCTAACTGCTATTGCTATTGCTATTGATTCTATCCCTCTGTTTATGCAGCCTAGAACTGTGTTGGCTTTTTTGGCAGCCGCTGCACAAGGCTGGCTCATATTTAAATGGTTGTTCCCTAGGACTCTAAGATCTGTCTCACAGTTACTGCTATTGAGCAAGATACCACATATACTGTACCTGTGCATTTTGTTTGTCTTGCCTAAATGTAGAACTTTACTTTCTTCGTCATTGAATTTCATTTTGTTAGGTAGCGTTAAATGTAATCTTTGATGAAAGAAGTACCTATTTTGTTTTTTCCATTACATGTCAGGGGCATAATATATAATGTAATCAACGTTTACCCATCTATGCTGATTGGAGCTGTGTATTGAGGAAGTTTATATTCTTTCATTATTATTTTTTAAAATGGGGTTGCTTAGAGCTCTCCTTCCTTTTTTAATTCAACGCGGTCTCCTGGCTGGGTTCCCCCCCTCCACTTACACAGAAATCAAATCCCCGCTGCCCAATTTTGCACATCAGGCCAGGGTGTCGATTGGTGTTGCTGTAATACAGGCTTCCCCGAGAAATTGCCACCTACCAGACTTCTTAAGGATGAAAAAGAAGGGAAGAAAGGATTCCGCTTACAGATGATGACCCAATTACGAGACGTGGATGCACTGAAGGCCAGCTCCCTGATTAGTTCAAGGACTTCAAGGCGGGCAGAAAGGTTCTGAAGAAGGTTGCTTTCCACAGGCTTTTGTCTTGACTGCAGGAGTTCCTAAATCCCTAGGAAGGTTGGAATCGCTTTGCTTGCTCAGCACAGTGTTTTTGTAAGCTAATGAGGGCAAAGCGTGAGCCATGGGCAATGATGCTGCGCTATTAGCTGTGACAGAGAGCTTGATCATAATTATCTTAACGAGGATAGGGTTAATTACAGTGGAAACGTAAAAGTTCTTTCTGCCGGAATCAGGCAGAGCGGAATGCGTTGTGATGTTTTGTCATTTTGATGTGACTTTGGAAATAGCATGGAGGGAAATCTCTTGGCAACCGTTGTCTCCCCTCCGGGGGTGGGTGGGTGGCTGGGTGGGTAGGAGGGAGGCCGGGATGAGGTAAGCGAGATGGTACCTGTGGGTGAGATAATGGGCAGCTTTCCTGCCATTAGAGCAGGGAAGAGATCCAACCTGCAAGACATTTGAGTGAGGCTGATTAGCCTTTAAGCCAACCAGGGAGACATCCTAACTGACATTGCTCCTTAAGCTGGGATACCATTCATGGCATTGAACTGGGGCCTTGCTGCTTTTGATTCACTAAAACAGGCAGGCAGGCAGATAGGCATGCAGACAGATGATGAATGGATGGAGGGATGGATAGAGATTGATAGGTAGGTAGGTAGGTAGGTAGGTAGGTAGGTAGGTAGGTAGGTAGGTAGGTAGGCAGGCAGGCAGGCAGGCAGGCAGGCAGGCAGACAGACAGACAGACAATGGATGAATGAATATAGGTGTCAGGCCTGCATTTATATTCCTTTTAGAATTTTGGCCTGCCATACTTTCTCTTATTTCGTTATGCTGTTTCTTTAAGTATAGTCAATGGGAGGGGGGATTAGAAGGAGTAGGATTTTGGAATGTATTGTTTTCATTCTTTGCTAGAAGCCAAGATCATCCTTTGTCTTCACACCAGTACACCTGACCGGAAGAAACTGGGCATGGACACCAGCGTGGAAGAAGGAGATTGGACTATGTGATGGACTGTGTGTGTGGGGACAAGATCATGAACTTTTAACTGGGTGGGATTCTGATGTAACTTCCAGAGTTGGGATCCCCACAGCTATGTCCCAACATGCCTGCTTTATTAAATTGGAACTTTAAGCATAGTTTTGCCTTCGATTCTGATTTGATTCTACATGGTATTTGGAACGCTGACATCAGGTAGGTAGGTAGACAGACAATGGATGAATGGATAGAGATAAATAGGTAGGCAGGCAGGCAGAGAATGGATGAATGGATATAGGTAGTTAAGTAGGCAGGCAGGCAGACAGATAGACAGACGATGGATGGATGGATGGATGGAGATAGATGATGGATGGATAGATGAATGGCTCGATAGATAAATAGATACTTAGGTAGGTACAGGGGTGTGCTTCAAAAATGTTAGCAAGGGGTTCTCTGGGTGGGCATGGCTCAAAACCCAGCCTGGAGATAGTGAATGAGACTTCGCTGAAATGTTGCCAAAACAATCTCAATCTTACACGGGAAAAGACCTGAATACAACAAGACCAGCATACCTACACCTATGAAAATCTACGAAAACACACACACACACACACACACACACACACACACACACACACACGTCTCTATCTGTGTCTGTGTAGGTAGGTAGGTAGGTAGGTAGGTAGGTGATGGATGGATGGATGGATAGGTTTGAGGTTTATTGAACTTATATGCCGCCTTCTCCCAAAGGACTCAGGGCAGCATACAACAGAAAAACATGTATTACAAAAGTTAAAAGAAAAATTAAATAGAATATCCAAAAAAACACAATAGACATTTACAATGAGATTTAAAAATTAAATTAACAATTAACAATTAAAATTAATAATTTATTTTATTCAGTCCAGGCCGGCTTGCTGGAAAAGCCAACTTTTTAGGGCGTGCCGGAAGGACCGGAGGCTGGGAATTATGCAAAGCTCTGGGGGCAGCTCATTCCAAAGGGAAGGCGCTGCCAGAGAGAAGGCTCTCCCCCTGGGGGTCACCAGCCGACACTGCCTGGCCAACGGCACCCTGAGGAGGCCAACTCTGTGGGATCACACTGGATGGTGGGAGGCTACTGATGGCAGTAGGTGATCTCGCAGGTACCCTGGGCCTAAGCCATGGAGCGCTTTAAAGGTCATAATTAACACCTTGAATTGCACCTGGAAAACAACCAGCAACCAGTGCAGGCCGCCTAAAAGGGGTGTAACATGGGAGCACCTAGGTACACCCATGACAACCCATGTGGCTGCTTTTTGGACCAGCTGAAGCCTCCAGGTGCTCTTCAAGGGCAGCCCCATGTAGAGAGTGTTACAGTAGTCCAGGCGAGAAAGGACGAGGATGTGAGTGACTGTGCACAGGGCATCCCGATCCAGGAAGGGGCGTAACTGGTGTACCAGGCAAACCTGGTAAAAGCCCCCCCCCTTCTCCCTGGTCACGGCCATCAGGTGTTCTTCTAAACTAAGCCATGTATCCAGGAGGACACCCAGATTGCGGGCCAGATAGATAGATAGATAGATAGATAGATAGATAGATAGATAGATAGATAGATAGATAGATAGATAGATAGATAGATAGATAGATAGATGCAGGCAGACAGGCAGACAGACACTTTCCTTGTAGGCTTTCCTTGCAGGTTTTTTTTAGAGAGAGATATTAATAATAGAAATATCCTACATGCCGGAACAGCGGATTCCTAATATCCGGCCAAGGAGTGATGCTAATCCCGTCTTCTTGAAAAGCGTTTTTTTTTTTTCTGCCAAAGCATTTACACCACTTTTTATAGACGCAGTGAGTTTCACAGCCTCTGGAGTGAGCACTTGTCATTGGGCTGATCTCTGCACAGCAGACGGGAAAGCTGAAGTGGATAAAACTCCAGGGTTCAAAGGATCAGATGCCGACCAGGTCTGAAGAAGGATTTGGGAAACGGTTTCCCCTGCTCTGGTTTAAAATGTATTATCAGATGCCCTCTCTCTCTCTGTCTCTCCTTTTGTGTGAGGTTGTGTGCCATCTGTCTAGCCAGTTTGGAGGATTTTTTTATTTTTTTTACTCCGTTGACCATCTTGCTGATCGTTTGCAGATTCTCTTATGGGTATTATATTTGCATATTTGTATAAGAGGTTTCAATAATCATGCCTGTTTTGAAACTGAACCCAAGCGAAGGTCTTTTGGTAACCCCTAAAGTTCAGTGGGCCTAAGAGGTTGGTGGCCTTTCCTGAAACTTCATTTTGAAAATGTGAAAATAATCATTATAACAACCACGTCAACAACTATGACTTAATAATATTCTGAATATTGAATATAACCTACCACGGACATTTTATAAAGAAAGGCTGGGCATTGCTATGGAACATAGGTCTGTTATAAACTGAAAGTAATTTGGGGGAATGGATTTTCTTCTAAGTGATTTACAAAAAAGTTTAGAATATTGTAGAGCATTTAATGGATGGAGTCACCGAAGCAGTCAGAGTGAGCTTAAATGGACTCCAGAGGATGGTAGAGGATAGGAAAGCCTGGAGGAACATTGTCCATGGGTTCGTGATGAGTTGGACACAACTTCACAACTAACAAAGAATCATATAACAGAATAACAGAGTTGGAAGGGACCTTGTAGGGCATCCAGTCCAACCCCCCCTCAAAGAGGAGACCCTACACCATTTCTGACAAATGGCAGTACAGTCTCTTCTTGAAAGCTTCCAATGATGAAGTTCCCAGAACTTCCGAAGTCAACTTCTGTTCCATTGGTTGATTGTACTCACTGTCAGAAAGTTCCTCCTTATCTCTAGGTTGAATCTCTTCTTGATCAGTTTCCATCCATTATTCCTTGTCTGGCCTTCAGACAATTATTCCTTGTCTGGCCTTAATGCTTATTACCTGTCAGGTGCAAGAAACCAGGGCAGAGTTCAAAAACATTAAAAGTTTTATTTCACACTACCTATATCAAGAATCTGATCTACTAACAGTCAAGATGAATTGGTGCCAGATAAGAGTCAATGGACTTCAAGGGCCCTCGACTGAGATCTTTTACAGGGTCATAGGGATTCCAAACTGATGATATGTTTGACGCCTCCCTCAAGCTCAGATCGGTCATCTTCTACATTGCCTTTTAAAAAAAGCACTTTTTCAAACGCGAATCCTTGCAATCCATTTCCATACATTATTGTATGCAATCTGGAATCTGGGCACCAGAATCCTCCAATTCTACTTTTTTAATCAGGGCAGTAAGAACAGGTGCCAGTAGGGTTAATTGTATTCAATGACAAATATAATGACAAATTATAAACCAAATATAATCAGGAATAACCCAAAATTAACACAGTCGACCTGTTCTCCAAAGCACCTGAAGGCAGGACAAGAAGCAATGGATGGAAACCAGAGGTGGTATTCTGCCGGTTTGGATTAGTTCACTCGAACAAGTAGCATAAATCATGGGTGGCGCTGCCCACTCATCCCGGCTCTATGCCATCCCATTTAGGCACTTTCTTTTTAGCCAAAGTGCATGTGCAGAAGGCTGAGCACATGCACGGACACACCCACCCACATTTGCGAATCAGTAGGGAAGGTAAGTGAATGCCACCCCTGATGGAAACTAATCAAGGAGAGAATCAGCCTAGAACAGTGATGGTGAACTTTTTTTTTTAATGGTGTGCCAAAATTGTCTGTGTGCGTGCTATTGCTTGCGCACGTGTTCCCACACCAATTCAATCCTCCCTGCCCGCCTGTGATGGCCCCTCCCCAGGCTCTGGAGGCTTTCCTGAAGCCTGGGGAGGGTGAAAGCAGTATCCCCCGGCCCCCTGGAAGGCTGAAAATCAGTTGGCTGGCACACACATGCTAGAGGTCCTCCAGAAGCTGGAAACGAATCATTTCCAAACTTCTGGTTGGCTCGTTGAGGCCATTTTTCATCCTCCCCAGCCTCCAGACGCTTTCCTGAAGCCTGGAGAAGGGGAAAGCAGCATCCCCCAGCCCTCCGGAAGGCTGACAATGAGTTGCATGCCATAGGTTCACTATCATGGACCTAGAACTTGCTTAGGCTGGAAATTTCCTGAAGGTGAGAACAATTAACTGGTGGAACTATTTGTCTCCAGAAGTTGTAGATGCTCCATCCATTAAGAAGAGACTGGACAACCATTTGCCTGAAATGGTATAGGGCTTCCTGCCTGAGCTGTGGGTTGGACTAGAAGACCTCCAAGGTCCCTTCCAAATCTGTTCTGTTAATTGAAAATTTAATTTAATTATAACCCTTGTGTTACATATTTAAGTGTACTGCTTTCTTGATATGGAACTCAGAGTGACCCGACAAATGCGCGCATGACGAAAGCGCGCCGACAAAACCACAGCGAAAAAACCGCGACATCAAAATCATGCCCACAACTGCACGCCGACAAAGCCGCACCCACAAAACCGCGATTAGGGTTAAGGTAAGGGTTAGGGTTAGGGTTAGGGTTATTACGTTCTTTTTGCGTTGTTTGTTGAAGGCATGCTTTTGTCGGCGCGCTGTTGTCGGCTTTCTGTTGTGGGCGCAATTTCGACATCATGGTTTTCTCGCTGCGGTTTTGTTGTGCGGCATTTGTCAGTGAACCGGAACTCAGTAGTTTTGGATTCTCCCCCCCCCCCAAAAAAAGTTGTGCTCTCATGAAGTACCTATTGTCTCTGAGTGTATATCCACAGTTGGTATATGTGTGCATGTATCCTTTTTGATATACTAATTGAGCTGTCTCCTTAATCATTAGCTTTGAAAGATGTTCAGATCCCTGCATTCCTATAGACAGCATAATTTACCTCCCTTAGAAAAAATAAATTTTGTTGTAAGTTTCCTTTATTCTCTCCTGTGTGCAATAGCCTCCTTGGCTCCGCGTTGACCTAATGGGTAAAGTTGCTCCACTCATGCTCCTAAATCCTTCTACTGTTCAACCTCTCTAATCCAGATCTTCATTTATTTCCATTTTGCTTTTTAGCCTATTGGTGGTTTGTTCTGTCAAAATGGTGCATGAGTTTTCAGATGGGTGCTGTGGCCCGCCAGCTGCAGCAGAGCTGGTGGCAGACTTTGGACAATGAGGAGGTTGGGGAGAAACTTGGGCTGGTTCTGGAGCCTGGGGAAGACTCTGATGGATGCTCAGGGTCGGACAAAGAGATAGAGCCAGGGCTGTCCGGCATTTCCCAGCCACCAGAGACACAGTTGCCTTTGGAGGCTGAGATGAGTGAGGAGGAAGAACAGCTGGGGCTGTTCCAGATGCACGTATGTGCAGAGAAGTTAGGAGAGGTAAACAACAGAGGACAAGGAATTGACTCGGGCAGCAAAGCAAACATGGATGCTGAATGGCCCCTCCCTGGCTGGGGAATAAATAGAAGGAAAGGGGAGTGGTTATCATAGGAGACAACAGTTCGTATTTCTGAAGATTTTGTTTATTGTGGTTCATAACTGCTTGCCAGAACCTAATTTGCAGCCTTTAGGCTGGGAAGGCACGGCCTTGCACTTATAGTAAGGAACTGATAAGGTCTGCTGCTGCAGTTAACTCCTTGCAGGACTCTTTCCTGGACTTTCGATGGGTGAATGCAATTAATTCACAAGCGGTAAATAAAGAGGGGTTTTTATTGGTGAGGAGTCTGTTTCTTGCTTCTGCTAAGATTGGGTCAGAACAATGGGAGGCACCACTGTGGTTGGAGGTCTCCCTTTGTATACTCCTAATAGAAAATGTCTTCTATAGGCCACGCTGAAGGATGCTGAAGAGAGGAAATAATGTCACTGGGCAGTGAATAAATAGTCGCCTCCTCCATCTTCTTTAGCCATCACAGTCTATAAAACAGTGAGACAGAGATTAAGTGGCGATTCTCCTTCCTGGTAGGCAGATGAGCTCAGCTGTCATGTCAAGCCCTCACAGCAGATCTAGGTGTTGGGTAGGCGAACAAGCTGCAAATGTGTGTTGATGTGCATGCTTCATATAACATGCTGATTCTTATTTGATTGATGCGGTGCGTCTCCCACGCGGCCTGCGCGAACTTGCAAAGCCACAAAATGACGAGTTAATGCCGAAATCATCATCATCATCCTTGCAAAGCATCAAACCCTGGTTTACGCCCTGCCTTGAATCTACCCAGACTGCTTTGTTTATTTACAAGTCTCTTTTGTTTACAACCTTGAAAGTTGTGTTGCCATAGTTGGAAAAAAAATTTTTCCCCCTGCTTCTTTCAATAGGGGTTATGTCTCTCTAGGTTGGTGTGAGTGAGGGTGCATGTAATTATTTATTAGGCAAACAAATTATTTGTTATTTGTTACGTGGTGTGAAGTAATTCTGCACTGTTCTCCGACACTGACTCTCTTTTGTGCTTTTGAAAAGCTAGCAGAAAAGGCTGGGGGGGGGGGTTGCAAGTGAGTGCCTGTGTATTTCTAAAGAGAGAGAAATGCTGCTGAGAACAATTCCTGAAGTTGAATTTATTATTGTTAGTGGGTATGATATTTCATGGCAGGAATGATGGATGACAACTTAAATTTGTGTCCTGAGAATGAAGGTGAAGTGTGACAGAGTTATTTGTCTTGGGAATGAAGGTTGGGGGTCAGGCGGGGCTGGGGTGCCTGAAGGCACGAGACGTTGACAAATTCATCCTGCAGGGCTCATATCTGAACCTTTTTTTGTTTGGGATCTTGGCTATTCACTAAGCGACCTCCATCTTTCATGCTGACAGGAAGTGAGCGATGGGTTGCTGCCTTGGCGCTCCCTTTCCCACTAATTCTTGTCATTCTTGCCCTCCTGACAGGACAGAAACCCAAGTGCTTCCGGGTTCATTTCAAAGGGGAGGTTAAAATACGTATTTCAGCTCATCATCAGGCTCCTGGATTGACTAGAGCAGGGGTGTCAAACTCGATTTCATTGAGGGCCTCATCAGGGTTGTGTTTTACCTCAGAGGGGAGGGGGGCGTGGCCAGGGTGTGCATGCCCAGCTCAGCGTCACTCTTGTCAGGGGCGCCACTGGTCACCCGAGTGATCTGCCAGTAGAAACAGCAAACACCAGAGTGCTTCTACCAGCAAAAATGGGCTCCCAAGCTCCATTTTCAGCTGCCATGGGCTCCTGCAACCCTTTGTCAGTGAAAATGGGAGGGCCGCGTGCAAGCTCCATTTCCACTGACAGAGGATTGCAGGAGGCTGTGGCAGCCGAAAACAGAGCTCGGGAGCCCGTTTTCACTGGCAGAAGCACCGCAGGCTGGTACATCACTGTTTACAGGGTGGCCAGATCTAAGCACTCCATAGGCTGGATCCGGACCCCGGGCTTAGAGTTGACACCCCTGCATTGGAGGGTCATTTCCCCCCTTTCTTATTACAGATCCCTGGAAGGACTGCAGGCTTTCAGCAGCTTGGAAGAGCTCATTCTGGACAACAATCTTCTCCAAAGTGACCTCCACTTACCCAGCTTGCCACACCTTCATACCCTGATGCTCAACAAGAACCAAATATCCTTTTGAAAACAAAGGTGTGTGTGTGTACAAGGGGGGGGGGAGACTCTGCCAGCTGCCCGGTCCATCTTTCTGTGGCAGCCCCATGAAAGAATGTCAAATGTGGTTTTAGACGCAGGCAGTAAATACCCTGGTCTCCTTTTCCCTCCTTAGCCAGAAGGTTTACAGTGGTTCTTTCATAAGCAGGATGCTTTGGTCTCTTTTCCTCTAAAACAAGAGGGAGGGAAAGAGGTGTGAGGCTGTAGTTTGTGGCTCTGAAGGAATCTTTGTTAAGAAACTCAAAAAAAAAGTGGAAATAACAGCCAATTTTATTCGGGAAGAAGGAATCCGGCTGGGGTTTGGTTTTTTTTTTTTTTTTTTGATTCTGGAGAAGGCTGACCTCTAGTGGAAGATCGGATGCAATGAAACAAGGCAATCCAGAGGTTTGTGCATCCTGAATTCTTGATTTCCTTAGCAGGATTAGACTCAACGCTCAAGTAAGTAGGCACCAGAACAGCATTTCAGACAGTTGGGTGCTATTTGGTGCTGGGAAAGACAGCTGGCGTGTGGCTACTTTGGTACTTACAGGTTGTGTTTTGCTCATTCAAACCAGTTGAACTTTTGAAATTTTCCTCTATCCTTGGATATATGCACACATATATCTTTCTTGCAAAGGCTAGTAGCGTGCAGAAGAAGCTGAGGAAGAGTGCATGCTCGGTTTCATTCTGAGTGTGGCATTGGCCCGGATCTGAAACTGTCAGTCCAGGTTTTTGAGATATTATCGGGATTGCAAAACTCTAGCCACGAAACTGTGAGGCCTCCAAGGATGAGAGAAGTAACAGCAATTGAACCGTTAATCGGTGTTAATGAATGCAATATTTGCATGTTCTAATACTGATTACATACTTATGGGGGCCCCTTCATAAATATGTGTATTGTAATGATAATTATGGCTCTATTTTTTTTTCTTAAAGCCATAGTTTATGTAAATTGGTTGAGTCTCTGTCATTTCAGCCACAGATCTACTAGGCTATTATTGTTCTTGGCCACAACAACTTTTGTAGAGGGAATAGAATGGAACAGAACAGAATATGGAATAAGAATGGAATGGAGTGGAATTGAATGGAGTGGAGTGGAGTAGAGTAGAACGCAACACAATACAATGCAATGCAACACAACACAATACAATAGGATAGATTTGAACAGAACAGAATATAATGTAGAAATAAAATAGAATGTATTTTATATTATATTTTATATGTATGTAGGTATGTATAGGACAGGACAGGACAGGACAGAAAGTAGACATTTTGGTCATTCACTGGAAAACATCCATTTGTAAAGCAAGCTAATGAAGTGGTCAGCAACTGTAGACAATACAAGATGTTTACTCCAAACCCAACGTCAAGAATCAGTCACTGAGGGATAGTTGAGCAGTACACTACTGATGGTCCTGCAGAAGACCTGTAAGGATATTGAGGCATATCTAGAGTGAGAGGATTCCAAAACAGAGAACTGCTGGAGATGAGGTTTCCCTTCCCAGCTGGGCCTCCATTTCGATCTTTTGTGGGAACTTCTCCCTCAGCAGCCATCTCCCTTCACAAACTCACGGAAATTCCACGTTGAGGAAATATTCCCTACGGTAGTTAAAATATCCAAATTATGTAAAGTCAGATAAATCTAGTGAGGCCTGGAGACTGATAGGTGCCAAGGGAAATGGTAGAAATATCAGGCACCTGGGATTCTAATCAGGTTGCTTTCAGTCAAATTGATGTAAAAGAGGTAGGTGTGGTTCCATACTGAAGTGTGGAGACCATTTCTGTTGGCAGACTGTTCACTGCATGGTTTGCATCAAATGCTTAAAAGACCCAAGACAGAATCAAAGTCTATAAGAGACTAGCTGATGACCCAGTGTTGCCCGGATATGGATTTATCCCAATCCTGTATTAGAGGGAGCCCCCTTGTGGAGTACTGTGAAGCCGTTACCATGGCAACTCCACTGTGCTGTATAGTGAAAGTCATTTGAAGGCACAACAGCCTGTATCTTAACAGAACGTGAATCCAAAATGCACACTATCACTGTCAAAAGTACTGTGACTTGACACTATGGATATAATTCAGTCCTTTTCATTTTGGCAGCCCAGGCATTCCAGAGTTATGCTGTAGCACACCCACCCGGACATACCCATACATACCCCGAGGGGTATTAGAGGTGTATTACCCCCACAGCATTTGTTTCCATTGAGTAAATCATCTGTGTAGCAAGGAAATTGCTCAAGGTGTTCCAGAGTTATTCTGGACAATACACACACAAACACACACATACAGCCATTTATGGATGGATGGATGGATGGATGGATGGATGGATGGATGGATGGATTAGAAGTCTCCTGATCTAATCTTATGATCAATACAGTCCAATAAAGGGGAAAACAGTTTTATCTATGGAAATAAATATGATAATATGGCAATCTGGAGATTGATTACTTTTTGAAAGAGTTGAGAGATGTGGCTTCTAGGTCACATTTTTAGCTGTCTCTCTCACCCCTCTGAGAGAACTATGCATGCTAGGAAGAGAGGCTGTTTGAGTCATTCTTCATGAACTTCCTCTGCTGATCATGTTAAGCAGGAATTTAAGAAGGAATTAACTAGAATGAAAGGCATTCTATATAGTAGTGTTAATACCCCTCAAGGCCTCTTTGCCTGCAAACCTCTTATCTGGACAATCTACAGCAGATATTTTTGAAGAGACAAATCCTAGAATGGTGATGGGAAAAAGTAGCCCAGCCTTGAAGTGCTAGCAACCTCCTAATTGGCTAAGAAATTCAGAATAATATGAATCATTTTACAGAGATCACTGTTTTCCTTTAGCTTAACATCTTTTATAAGTTACGTTCAAAAGAATGCAAGTAACTAAGAACCTTCTGGAGCTTTCCATTCATTGTTTGCATCTTAGTTTATAAAAGACCCTTCCTTGTCTTTCTTTTTTTTTCCTTCTTTCTTTCTTTCTTTCTTTCTTTCTTTCTTTCTTTCTTTCTTTCTTTCTTTCTTTCTTTCTTTCTTTCTTTCTTTCTTTCTTTCTTGTTTTCTTTCTTCCTTCTTTCTTTCTCTCTCTCCTTCTTTCTTTCCTTCCATCCTTTCTCTCTCTCTCTCCTTCCTCCTTCCTTCTTTTCTATCTTTCCTTCCCTCTTTCCTCTTTCTTCCTTACTTTCTCTCTTTCTTTCCCTCCCTCCCTTCCTTCTTTTCTTTCTTTCTTTTTTCTCCTTCTTTCCTTCCTTTTTTTCTCTCTCTCCTTCATTACTCTGTTTGTTTGTTTGTTTATTTATTTATTTATTTATTTATTTATTTATTTATTTATTTATTTATTTATTTATTTATTTATTTATTTATTTATTTCCTTTCTCACCCACAGAGATCTATTGGTTTTAAGGTTTATTCATTGTGTACTTGAAGATGGAAATCTGAACTGAAGCCATAAAAAGGGGGCATTCAATGAGTCCGTTTGAACAGGAAGCTCATGGGAAATTTCTTTGTAGCAGAGGAAAACAATGCAGGAGGAGGAGGAGAGGGAGAAGGAGAAGGAAGGAAGGAAGAAGATGCCTTTCCCCAATAGAAAATGATAGAAAGCTACTAAATCTTTACCACTGGGGTGCTGAACAATATCCTATAAAAGGTTAAAAAAACAAGTTGGAAAGAAGTTTTTCATAAGAGAGAGAATGACTTTTATGCTGTTGCTCCTTTGCTCTTATTTAAAACTCCTAAGGAAAGCCAAAAAAGGGGGGAGGGGAATTATTTGCGTTGAGCTCTGCATCAGGCACACTTTTGCCCTCTCCTATTAAAAAGGGGAGAGGAAACAATCTCCTTTCACAAGGATCTTACAGGGGCTCTTGTCTTGCATCTCTGCATTTCCTCCTCTGCCACCCGCAAATAAGATGTAAATTGGTATGCATACAGTCAAGGAAGGTTTTGAAGGGCCAACTTCTGTTCCTGCTCCAGGGCAATGCCATGGCCCTTTAGTTATTGAGGTGAAAAAGTGGGGAATATTCCATCTGCACGAGATAACAAAGATAACAACAACCCATACATCAAAGTCAAAGACAAGCAACCCAACCGACCTGAATTTGTTAAGAAAGCCACATAATAATTGTGGTGACAAACTCCAGAAACAAATGGATGAAACAATGAACGGTTGATTGAAATCAATAATTTTGTGCCTGAAAGTTAGAGAAAGGACTTCATCTTAGGATGAACTTCACTGTAGAAAAATTAATGTCATTATGATTTGGCAGAGCGCATTTGGGGATTTGAGCTCTATGCGTATACTGTACTTTGTTTGTTTGCTTAGTAGTAGTAACCAAGATAATTAGGGGACTGGAGGCTAAAATATACGATGAACAATTGCAGGAACTCGACATGGCTAGTCTAGAGAAGAGAAGGACCAGAGGAAACATGATAGCAGTCTTCCAATAATTGAGGGGCTGCCACAGAGAGGAAGAGGGTGAAGCTATTTTCCAAAGCACCCGAAGGCCAGACAAGGAGTAATGGATGGAAACTGATCAAGGAGAGATTCAAAAATAGAGAGAAATTTCCTGACAGTGAGAACAATCCACCCATGGAACAGAAGTTGCCTTCGGAAGTTCTGGGAGTTTCACCACTGGAAGCTTTCAAGAAGAGACTGGACTATCATCTCTCAAAAATTGTGCAGGGTCTGCTTAGGTGAGGGGTTAGACTAGATGACCTAAAAGGTCCCTTCCAACTCTGTTAATCTGTATCTAGTAGTAATAGTAGTAGCAGTAGTAAACATTGAATCCAAGTTTGAGATGATTCTTTCAAATATATTGTTAAATATATAATCCTATTGCCTCTATAGCTACATCTTGAAGCCATAGCCTTTTCCACCTTCACCCCATAACTTCACCCTCAAAGTTAGCAGGACTAGAATTTCTTTCCTGCTTCTTCATTAGTCCTCTGACCTGGGAAGATGGGGGAATCCTGGGAATATCTGAGAACTACTAATTAGATCATCATACAATCCTTAAGTCCCCAAAAATTTATTCACTTAAACACACTGTCCACATTTGTAAGATGCAATGAAACTCTGATAATCCCAACTGGCAAATATATACAACATATAATAATAGAGTTGGAAGGGACCATGGAGATCTTCTAGACCAACTCCCTGCTTGAGCAGGAGACCCTATACCATTCTAGAAAAGTGGTTGTCCAGTCTCTTTTTGAAAACTTCCAATGATGGAGCACCCACAACTTCTGAAGGCAAGCTGTTCCATGTTTGATTGCTCTCACTATTAGGAAATTTCTTCTTAGTTCTAGGTTACTACTCTCTTTGATTAGTCTCCATCCATTACTTCTTGTCTTGCCTTCAGATGCTTTGGAAATACGTTTACTCTCTTTTCTTTGTGGCAGCCGCTCAAATATTGGAATACTGCTATCATGTTACCCCTAGTCCTTTTTTCCCCTAGACTGGCCATACCCAATTCCTGTAACCATTCTTTGTATGTTTTATTTTTATCTTATACAAAAATGCAGCAAATTCAGAAGAATTTACGAATATTCACAGAATTTTAGATATAGAGCAAGGGTGTCAAATTCAAGACCCATGGGCTGGATGCAGTCTGCAATGTGGTCAGATCTGGTCCACGGGGCTGTCCTGGTCTACCCAATGTGAAGAGGTAAGGCCAATGTACCTTCATCCCAGTCTACCCAATGCGAAGAGCAAAGATCAAGCCAGCAGTTTGGGGTGTAGCATCAAGCTGGCCAAGCCCACCCAGTCAGCTACGCCCACCTGGCTCCCCAAGGTCAACCACAGCCCTTATGCAGCCTTCAATGAAATTGAGTTTGACACCCCTGATATAGAGAATGCATTAAATGAGGGATCCTTGGTGCTCTCGGAGCTTGGTTGTTTGATTACCCAAATTAGATATCATCAGATACATTCTTTTCCATATTTTTTTGTATTACTTCCTTCTCTTTAAACTGGGTCTTTGTGCTTTCATAGCAGCTTCTTTAGTCAAGCGTTTCTGCTAACAAACTTAACCTATTTCCCAAGATGCCCCAATGGTATATTGAGGCAGTCATTTGACTCCCTTCCAAAATTCATTTTTCCAACCTGTTGTAATATATTTAGTGATGAATGTACTGTGAAAGTAACTGCCTGTTGCCATGTTGGAAAAGTTTCATGGCTTCAGCAGTCGCTAACCATTTCCCCATGCAACATCCATCACTTTGTCAAAGTTTTTAATGTTTTGCAGACAGTCGGCTAGGAATGAAAAAGAAGCGAAGAGGAGAACAAGGAGGAAATAAATCCTAGGATCTTTCCATTTAAGCCAAAGAAAGAAAGAAAGAAAAAGTATTTCTTCTGCAAATAATTAATGTTGCAGTTCTTTAAATGGCAATCAATATATATCTATATACACTGCATGAGAACATGTGGGTGTGTGTATACATGTCCTCATGTGTATATATAGTGTGATGTTATATAATAAGATATGCTGGTGGGCAGAGTGTTAATTAGAAGTTTCCCTTTTATTAATGTCAACAAATCCTTAGTCCATGACCTTGGACTATGTTGGTTGGCATGGGTGGGAGAGGCACAATATTGATTAAAAGCTTCCTAAACAACACCCCAATCAGGAAACTGCCAAAGAAGCCAACAGCGAACAGCCCAACCAAAGAATCTCTAACACCATCCCCACCAACATTGACTGGGCAAGACACTATGATATAAACTGACAGCAAACTGCACTCCTTACTAGCACCAATGATATTACCTAGCTGGGTCATAAATGTCTTCAAGAAAACAAGCAAGCTCAGAGAGCATCAAAGGCCCCACAGTCCTCCTCCTCTCTGCAAACCCTTCACCACTGATGATGTTACCTAATTGGGTCATAAATGTCTGCAAGAAACACACAGGCTCAGGACCTCACAATCATCCTCCTCTTCTTTCTTCTCCCTTCATCTCTGCTACCTTATTGGGTCATGAAATATCTACAAGAAAACCACCAACCTCAGAGGACCCCAGAATCTTCTTCTTCCTCCTCCTCCTCTCTGCAAACCCTCCTCCTTTCTAGCACTCATAATGTTACCTAGTTTGTAATGAAACATCTACAAGAAAACAGCCATGCTCAGGGAGCTCCACGGACCCTTCCTTGAACTCTTAATCTGCGTCCATGGATCATGTTGGTAGGGAGATGGCATGGTGTTCATTAAACACTTCCTACTTGTTTATCTATTTACTAGTCGATAACCCAGTGTTGCCCAGGTATATATTTATAGGGGGAAAAAATGTGCGGACTAAACGTAATTTCTAATGTTGGATTTTTCCCCTTAGCAGAGCGAGCCCCCTTATGGAGTACTGTGAAGCAGTTACCATAGTACAGCCTTTATTGTCATTGTGTATCATGTATACAACACAATTGGTTACAATGGCAACTCCACGGTGCTGTACAGTAGAAGCCAGTATGGCAATAAGGCACAACAGGCTGTATCTTAACAGAACACCCCCCCAGGTGTCAATGTTCCAAATAGCATCCAAAATAAAATCAAGAGTCTAAGGCAAAGTATTGCTCAAAGTTCCAATTTATTAAGAGAGCCATGTTGGCACATCTGGGAAAACCCGAATCTGAAAGCTTCCCGGTTTTCCCCACCTAGTTAAAGTTCAAGATCTTGCCCCCACACCCAAAAGTCCATCACAGGATCCAATCTTCCACTGCCATGAGGGCAGTTCCCCCCCATCCTGTTCCGGTCAGGTGCAGAGGTTGAGAGACAAAGGATGACCTTGGCTTTCTTTTGTTATGGCTACATAGTACGTGACTGCTTACAATCCCCCTTCCCATTTTCCCACAATAAAAAACATATAGTAGAATAATAGAATGTGTGGCAGGCCAAAGATCCCAAAGAAAAGATGGCTGCAGGCCTGACACAAGGGGTGTTACAAGTGTCTTAACCCCACAGTATTTTTCTCCCAAAAGTAAGTCATCTGTTCCAAGTTTGGTTGAAATTGCTCAAGGTGTTCCAGAGTTATGCTGGAACATACACACACACACACACACACACACACACACACACACACACACACACACACACACACAGAGAGAGAGAGAGAGAGAGAGAGAGAGAGAAAGAGAGAGAGAAAGAGAGAGAGAGAGAGAGTCATTTTTATAAGTATAGATTTATTAAAATTATGTGCCACTCTCTCATCACAGTGGCATTCGAATCCTTAATCCATGTCCTGGGACCATGCTGGAGGACAGGGGTGGGAGATGTGCACAATGTTGATTAAAACTTTCCCTGTTGTTTAACGTCATGGAATCCTTAACCCACACCCTTGGATACATAACAGAGCTGGAGGGCTTGCTGGATCACTTGGCTGAAGTTGCACCTTCCCTGGAGTTCCTTAGTTTGCTGGGAAATTCAGCCTGTCCAAACGAGCTGGTCTGCAAAGACAAGGATGAGGGAGATTACCAGAGATACAGGTGAGTATCAGTTGGACTGTGCCTGTGGTTAACTGTTGCTCCTGAGATGAAATAGAAAATACTTTAGGGGAACTAATGGTCTATTAAATGTTTCCAGCTATGACACAGGACTCTTTTAGATGAGAGTACAAATCAATCAGGTGATATTCAGCCGGATCGGACGGTTCAGGTGAACCGGTAGCGCTGACGATCAGCTGGCAGCACAGCTGATTCTCCCCCCTCGCTGTTTTACTTACCGTTGTTGACTTTGAAAGTAAGCAGCTGAGCTTCTAAATGCTCCACTTTCAGCACTGTGTGCAAGTGCTTTAAGTGCGTGCGCACACAAAGCACATACTCACCGAATTAGTTGTTAAATCGGCAGCATCCCACCACTGAAATCAACCAATGGAGTAAGATGCTCCAGTTCCAAGATCCCATATTTCAAAGAAGCTTTATTAGATCTTAAACTAGGGTGTACTTCCTCCACCTTCTCTCATGCATGGGGGATACCAGTGTATCCCATTTTCTCAAAGCTAAGGAAACAGAAAGATGTGGGGGTGTGGTGTATTTTCTCACATGAAAACAGGGACTGAGTCCCATTGAGACTTGCTACAATCTCTCAATGTCTGATATAAAAGTATCCAGTCCAGGGATTATCATACATTGGACTATTAAGAACAATTATATTGCATTGTGGGAAGAAATATCCATCTGGTTCAGTTCCAAGATGGGAGAAAGAGACTGGAAACATGGAGGCTGATTATAAAGATGGTTTATAGATGAAGCAGAGCCACATGGGTTTGTGATTCTGGGCAGCTGACAAAATGGAGTTGAGAGTTAGGTAAAGGTTCTGCTCGCACATATGTGCTGGTCATTCCCATCTGTCTGAAGACATCTCCGTGATCATGTCATGACTAAACAGCAAAGGCGCACGGAACGCTGTTACCTTCCCACCAAAAGTGGTCCCTATTTTTCTACTTGCATGTTTTACGTGCTTTTGAACTGCTAGGTTGGCAGAAGCTAGGACAAGTAACGGGAGCTCACTCCATTACACGGCACTAGGGATTTGAACCGCTGAACTGCCAACCTTTCTGATCGACAAGCTCAGAGTCTTAGCCACTGAGCCACCATGTCCCAAAGGAGTTGAGAGTAGGAGGTGGGTTATACCTTATTTTGGCCTTTGCACTTGAACATTCTATTCCTGTGTAAGAACATGTATTCTATTGGCTGTTGTTAGATTACTATGGGGTCATGTAGGGGTTATGTAGGGGTCATAGCTGGCTCTATAGACAAAAGAGGAAATGTCAATGCTAGGTGTTTGTCTGAGCTAATTTTGCCAACCTTTTGTTTGTTGCTTATCTGAGTTTCTGTCTTGACCAAGTCCTTCTTAATGGATTATTGAATCTTCATTTCCAAAAGCTGGCTTCCTTAGTTTCTGCTTGGGGCAGGGAAATTGGGGCTGAATAGACTGGCCCAATCTTTCTTAATGGGTACAAAATATCTGCCAGGGGCTATTAAGAAAGATTGAGTCTGGTTTCTGCCCTAAAAGAAAAAAAAACAATGTTTCTCCATTAGGGTAATATAATATTCTGCATTTTTTAATATTTCCCAAAATATCTTTTTTTTTGGGGGGGGGGGTTGCTGGCTTTCTACAGCATCACACACTAAGTTGCTTCTTGGTTGAAAAGATTAGATGGAGACATCACCATTGCCCAGGAGATGCCCATGAAAGCATGCCCTTTCATGTCTCCAGAAGGAACTGGAGCGAAGGATGGGAGCTCACCCCAGCCCACAGCAGCACTCGGATCTCGAACATGAATTTGCTAACCTTCAACCCAGGGTCCCAACCACACGAGCCACTGTGGTCTTATAGAACAATTATATATAACAGAGAGGTGACCCACGGAATGCAATCTGATGATAAGTTCCCGTATGCGGATTTCATTAATATCCTCCCCATTGTATGAATTGTTCACTTCCATACAGTGCCTATGAGCCACAGTGGTGCAGTGGTTAGAGTGCAGTAATGCAGGCTACTTCTGCTGACTGCCGGCTGCCTGCAATCAAGTGGTGGTTTGCTGCCGACATTACTGCCAGTTCACTGCGCTTTGCTGCGCCCATGTGCTCAGTTGCCTAATTGTTCTGTGAATGCACAGAACATTAAAAAGGACTAAAAAACATGCCAGCAACAGCATGGGTGACCAAGGAATCACTTTGAGAGCGTGGCCAGCCTGCTGTCCCTACCGGTTCGGCAATTCAGTTGCAATTTCCACTACTGGTTCATCTTGAAGCAGTGCGAACTGGTAGCAACCCTCCTCTGCTGCAACCTCACTAGGCTGAAGGTTGACTCATCCTTCCATCCTTCCATCCTTCCAAGGTGGGTAAAATAAGGACCCAGATTGTTGGGAGTGATAGGCTGACTCCGTAAACCACTGTAAAGGGCTATAAAACACTGTAAAGTGGTATATGTCTAAGTGCTTTTGCATTCCACCAGCTTTTCTTTGAGCCAAGATTTTGCAAATCCTATCCTCCTGATAATAGATCCCTACCAAGACAGTCATTCATTGCAAACCACTGACTCAGCAAAGTTCTCTTGGAAACAGCAGCACCACCCCAAACTCTCAACAGCCTCATGCATTTCCATAAATTATCACACAGGCAGCACCAAGCATCACCAATTAGGCTTTCAGGCTCCAGCCCTTTCTTTAAATTTGACAGCAAAATAGATCTGTGCATGATTTCATATTAGCATTCAAGGAAACAAGCAGAAAGAAAAAAGGGCCTGGAATATGCAGCGGAGCTCCCCAAAATTGGGAATGAATTGTTTCAAGAGCCCTCTTCCCATTTGTAATCGTTAAGCCAACCTAGCTATGTTTCTCTCTAGCCCTGTTTGGTATAATTGGCTGCCAGTGTTAAAGAACCATCAGAGCTGCTTTAAGACAGGAATTATTACTGCACTTTCACAGAAAACCATACATGCTGTGCATAATTTGTACTTCTTCAGTTGTCTTAAGGTGATATAGTCTATGGATATGTGGGGTACGTGAGCTCTTTTAAACATAATAGCAATATCAGGACAAAACAGTTTGGAATTTTATGCCTGTTGAATTTGCATGCTTCGTTGTGCCTGTGGGGGAGGCTGTATTGTAGAAGTTAATTACTTTCTATTTTCCCATCACAGTTTCAGCTTTTTAAAGTACTGGTCAAGGCTAAGCCTATTTTCTTGCTTGAAATATTAAATTATTCTTTAGTGAATAGCCCAGTTTCCAATTCTCACATGTGTTTACATTTTAGCAGCATGCTTTCAGTGCTTTCTTCAGTCCACCAAAACCAGAGTCTTAAACTATCTTCAAAAAAGCACGGTTGGACGAGAGGTGGTATTCAGCCGATTCTGCCCAGTTCTGGTGAACCGCTAGTGGAAATTTTGAGTAGTTCGAAGAACCAGCAAATACCACCTCTGGGTTGCCCCAGAGTGGGGTGGGAATGGAGATTTTGCAATATCATTCCCCCTGGAGTAGGGAGGGAATGGGGATTTTGAAGTAACCTTACCCTGGAGTGGGGAGGGAATGGAGATTTTACAGTATCCTTCCCCTGCCACCCCCACCAAGCCACACCACCCCCACATATGTGGTAGTAAAAAAAATTGAATCCCAATACTGGGTTGGACCTAACGGCAGTGCCAATTGTTGTCCTATTTTCAGGTTTGTCTTTTTTGGATAAGGTCATTGAGAAGCTGTTGGGCTATCAGAGGAAGCAGATTATGTGCGTCCCCCTTTTCGATATGGGGTCATATTTGGGCATAGTGCTGAAATGGCATTGATGAGGCTAGTGAGTGATCTCTGGTGGGACCAGGATGGAGAGTCTCTTTGGTCTCTTGGTGACCTCCTGTATCACTGATGGTGAACCTTTTTGGCACCAAGTGCTCAAAGTGGAATGTGCGTGCAGGTGTGTGCATGCACCAGAGCACCAGAAACCCAAAGACCAGGTAGCTGGTGCACGCATGCCTGTTGGCTGTTTTTAGCTGTTTTTCGGGCTGTTTTCAGGTCATTTTCCATCAAAAATGGCCCAAAAATGGCCTGGAAAGGGCTTGGAAAATGGCCTGAGAATATCCCAAAAGACAGGTGGAAAACTGTCCAGAAAATGTCCTGAAAACATCCTGAAAAATCCTGAAAACAGCCTGAAAAACAGCTGGAAAACTGCTCAGAAAATGTCCTGAAAACATCCTGAAAAACAGCCTGAAAAATGGCCTGTTTTGGGGGCCTTTTTCCATCTGTTTTAAGGCCTTTTTTCTGGCACCTGTGAAGAGCAGCTGGCATGCCAGAAACCAGAAGAAAAGTGGCAAAGTTGCACATGCCCACAGAGAGGGCTCTATGTGCCACCTCTGCCACGTGTGCCATAGGTTCACCATCACAGTCCTATATCATCAGTCATAGCATTCTTTTGAACCTGCTCAGGTGGTTAGGATATGGGGTGCATGGTGCTGTAGAGGTTCACTTTCCCCCAGGGTGAGTTCCCTTAAGTCTTTCTGGAGTGGGAAAAAGGTCTGGATCTAAGCTCCTCCTTTCAAATTCTCATAGGGTTCTCCCTCTTCCTTCTTTTTATTCCTACTTCACATCTCAACCCCTGGCTCACCAGGAGATGCCATCAGTGTCCTTTCTCACTGCTTGGAGGTTGCAGCGGCCTAGATGTTTTTTTTTAAATGTTAATTTCAATTCATTGTTCACCCCCTGACAATGTATGTCTAGGGACAGCCATATAAATTGGATGGAGAGATGAAAGAGAAGAATGCCACTTTTCAAATTACATTTGGCTTAAACATTTACCCAAAGACTTGCCTGGATCTCTGACTTGTCTGCTATTTGGAAATATTTGAAACAAAGAGAAATCTTCAGAGATAGCTTAAATGGAATCTGAATCCTTTTAAATGGCTGTTCTAAGACATTTCGCTTCTCATCCAAGAAGCTTCTTCAGCTCTCCAGCTCCTCTTTTAAGTTCTGAAGAAACTTCTTGGATAAGAAGCAAAACATCTTCCAAGAAAAACCAGAAAGTCCAGTTGTCTTGAAAAAAAAACACCTTTGGGACAACCATGACCTGGATGACTAAGAATCTCCACAGAAATTAAGACTAGAGGGTGTGATACAGAAGGTGGACCTGTAAAAGAGGACACATTTCTTCTAAAACTTCAAAGAATATAAGAGAGTGGAGAGAAGAAAGAAAGAAAGAAAGAAAGAAAGAAAGAAAGAAAGAAAGAAAGAAAGAAAGAAAAGAAAGGAAGAAGAAGGGAAGAATCAGGGCACAGTTTTGTGAATAACTGTTTCTATAGCAGCAGAGCCTGGGCTGGAGTCAAGAGAGTATATAGTCTAGAGTCCTTATGTTCCCACAAATGTTCTAAGTCCAACCCCTCTGGAATTCCATTGGCCCTTATCGGGTGCCAGTTCAGGGTTGAACTAGTTGAGTACACTGATATGTATAAAGGTAAAGGTTCCCCTGCACATACATACAAGTCATTTCCAATCTAGGGGTTGGTATTCATCTCCATTTCTAAGCTGAAGAGCTAGCGCTGTCCAAAGACGTCTCTGTTGTCATGTGGCCGGCATGATTAAATGCCAAAGGTGCACGGAATGCTGTTACCTTCCCACCAAAGGCGGTCCCTATTTTTCTACTTGCATTTTTACTTTTTGCTTTTGAACTGCTAGGTTGGCAGAAGCTGGGACAAGTAATGGGAATTCACTCTGTTACGCAACGCTAGGGATTCAAACTGCTGAACTGCCGACTTTCTGATTGACAAGCTCAGCATCTTAGCCACTGAGCCACTGCATCTCACACTGATCTGTCTAGGCACAAGCAAAAAATTGACTTAACTGGAGTTTAACCCTGATTCTTCATGCCTGACAGTTTCTGACTACATTCAGTGTGATGATCAGCAATGATACATGGCTTTGGGGCGGATTGTCAAATGGCATAGGATTATTCTAGAACAGGGTCCCCAACCCACAGTACATGGACCTGGGTGTCGGCATGCCAGAAACTGGGCTGTGTAAACCACCACATCCCACATCTGTGGGATGCAAGCAGCATGCAAAATGACGCCTCTTCCAGTCTGCAGATAAACCTCTCTCTCCATGGAACCAATCCATAGTACCCAAAAGGTCGGGGGGCACTGTTTGGTATACTTTGTTAGATCTCTCAAAGGAGCAGGAATAACAGAATAACATAATTGGAATAAACTGTTCTGATCCAGGCTTCCCAAGAGCATGAAGCAAACTCCTTGTCCCGACAAAAATCCCTTTATTAATTTGCTGTGAATTCTACTCATTCACATCCAGCAAAGTCTTTCAAGGGAGAATTTACAGTCACAGACCTTATCTGTCTTGGAGAGCTGACAGGCTGACACCTACAAAACTTGGAAAGGAGTCTCGGAGAATCACGAACCAATTAAGTGAACTAATTGTCTCTTGCAAACTCCCCTCCCCTTTCGCTCCTCTTTTATTTCCTCTGTGAGGGGCCATTCATCGTCCACCTGTGGTCTTACTCCCAAGTCAGCCCCTGTTCTTTAGCTGTTCCCTTCATCTGGGAACTCTGTGCATGTGCAAACTGGGAACAGGTTCCACCTGTTTGTCTGCCTCACTGATGTCTGACTCCAAAGGCAGCTGATATCTGTCAGATGGCCTTGGCCCCATCTCATGCCCTAGGTTCGCCATCATGGGTATAGGGTCTCCCGATTGTGCAGGGGGTTGGACTAGAAGGCCTCCAAGGTCCCTTCCAACTCTGTTATTCTGTTATTCTAAATCTGTTTTCTGAATTGGCCTTTGGGCCAGATTTGGGATCACTGCCCATCTGTGATATCTACTAGCATAAGGGAAATAAATACTACTACTGGCATATCACATGTATATTCTGAGATGCTGCATCCCAAAAGTTAATTATATTATTTCGTAGTATAAGATATACGATCTGTACCATAATGTCTTCAACAAGTGATACAGTTCAAATCTGGAAAGGGAAACACTGATGTTTCGTTTATGCTCAGCACATGAGCTATAATGACTATTCCTCGTTGAGGGTTTCCGATATTTTTTTAAAAAATACATTTAAAACTATAGTCTAGAGATTTGTTTGCATTTGCACATGCCAAATTTCTGCATTTGGGCTAAATATCTTCCCGCCACCCTAACCTTAAAAACTGCAAAGCACCAAAATCCAAAATTGTGGTTTCGTCGTGTAATTTATGAGATATGTTCACCGCAGAATTCCTTAAAAATGAATGATATCTTTGTAGTTTACTGTTTTTCATTTTAAGGACATTTTTCTGACAATGCCTAGCCTATTAATCATTTAAGCAAAAGGAACTTCTTAAAGGAGCTGTTCAGAGGCAAAGGCTCCATGGTTCATTTAATGCTGTCTAGGAAAAAAAACAAATCCAACCCTCGTTGAGTGACATTCTCTGCAGTTATGTGATGTAATATTTATAATATGTCACACAGCCATACATCAAAACAAACATGTCTGTTGTTGCATTTGTTAGCAAAATGTTGATTGTTGAAAAGAAAAAGAGGGTCAGGATAAGCATTAGTGCATTATTTATGGCAGGTCATTATATGAAAACTTGGAAAACTGTAGCCATTGGGGTTGGGGAGAATATTGTTTCTCTTGGCCTAAACTTTTCTGAGTTCTTTTAAATTAATTTGATTGTGATTTGTACCGTATCAGATTCCACGGAAAACCCAAGTTAATGCCTCTGTTGCTTTCTGCTTTTTCTCTGTGTTAGAATTTCTTGTTTTCCTTGCAAACGAAAACAAGTATTAAGCAAAATGCATCATATCATTGCAAACACTATCAAATTTGTCAAGGCACCATGACTAGGGGCTAGTATTTAATAAGCAACATATAAAAAGCAATGATCAAAGATTAAATAAATAAAACAGAGCTAAAATTCAACATCAATCTGACTAAGGGGCAGACAAATATCAAACCATATATTTTTAATGTCGTATCAAATGTTTTCCATCCACAAAGAAATAAAAACAGAGGGATGTGTTTCTTTTGCTGCCCCCTCCCCACTTTGCAAAATCTGAAGACTTTGACACCAATGAATATTTATAAATCCATCTGCAACTATTTATCATAAGTTGCTGGGTTATGATGCTCCTTAATGTATGAATGCATTGGTGGGATTCAGCCAGTTTGCACCTATTCGGGAGAACCAGTTGTTAACTTTCTAAGTAGTTCAGAAAACCGGATGTTGGAAGAAATCTCATTTCTCATCCACTTTGCAGGGCTAATCCTGTAAGGAAGACAGGAAGGAAACATTCTGGTGTTGTTTATAGTCTAATCTTTCTTGCCCTGCTTACAGAAACTGCCTCTCCAGTTAACCCTTATTACATTGTAACAGCTAAGGTAAAGCGCCCATCGACCTGACTGATGTTGAGTTGCCACGCTCACCTAATCACATGACCACTGACCCACGCCTACCCAGATGGTCATTAGGACAGAGAACCGGTTGTTAAATTATTTGAATCCCACCACTACATGAATGTATCCTAAATGACCCATTCTGAAGTCTATGCTGATTTTTGTTCAATCCACTCTGGGTGTACTTTTTATATGATGTAAGCCTAAAAGCAGAATAATGTGAAATAAAAATAAAATAAAGAGTTCTACCTAGGGCCATGATGGTGAACCTATGGTACGTGTTCCACAGGTGGCATGCGAGGCGTTGCCCTGTCAGCTCCAGCACACATCCATGCGCTCAGCCAACACGCAAACCGGATATCGGAAAAGGGCCATTTCTGGCCTCCGGAGGGTCTTTGGTGGGTGGGGGATATGAGGCCATTTTTGTCCTCCCCAGGCACCGACAAAGCCTCTGGAGCCTGAGGAGGGTGAAAAATGGATCCACCATCCCATCGTGCGCCAAAAGCGAGGGAGGGCAGGGGGGTTGTGCATACACATGCAGGGGTGGGGTTGCGTGTGGATGCATGGGGGATTACACACATGCACAGGGGGAGGGCAGATAGAATTATGGATGTGGGCACGTACATGCACGAACACCCCCCCCCCCCACGTTCTCCCCGCTTTTGGCACATGATGGCAGAAAGGTTAGCCATCACTGGACTAGATGATGGGCAGCAGAGCCTCCTATTCCAGAAATGGGTGTCATTTGGTACAACAAAACATAATCACGCACTTTCTGGCAGAGTCTTCACCTCCTCTTCCAATACGTCTCAAAGATGGCATAATTTTTTTTCAGTGGCAGGAAGGCTTCCACTACTAAATTGTTCGGCATTCTGAAATCTATACATGACAACCTCCACTCGTATATTGTGTGCAGGGGTTCAGAGAGGCCTATGTTGGAAGAAATGTCCATCTGGGTTCAGTTCCAAGTGGGAAGAAAGACACTAGAAACACGGAGGCTGCTTGGAAAGATGGTTTTTAATGGTGGACAGGATCACATGCCATGAAGATGTTGGGTGAAAAAAAAAAAGGAAGAGATGCTGAGGGTCCCTGAGTTTTATGCCCTCTCTGGGCTTTTGAATTTGAGCTTGTATTCTGATTGGTTGTCAGACTCCCAGGAAGCCACGCAGGGGTAACTGTGCAGGCTATCCTGAGTCCCAGGCTTGGTCCCAGGTACTGTGTGATGAGATGGGTAGAAGGCTAACCCTATCATGTCCTGAAGGCCATGTCTTAATCCCATCACCCTGGAGCTGAAGGAGGAAAGGGGGCTACAGGAAGCTGTCTTTAAAACATTTCTTCTTTTCTCATCCAGAGAAATATAATATTCTGCCTTTTTAATACTTCCTGGAATATTTCATTCTTCTAGGAGAGGGCTGGGTGCTAATGTCCTACACCTAGAGGCCCAGAGACCCCAAAACAGGTTAGAAATCCCCAGGAACGGAAGCCATGTTGTAGAGTTGGTAACCATGGAAAGCTTTAACCGGCGCAACCTACCAAGCCCCTCGCTTTCTGTCTAAAAGGGTAAATGCCTGTTAGTAACATTTTGCCTCCTTCCTGTGACACCCCCACCCCCCCCGGAGTGAAATGAAACTTCCTGAATTGACTGAGCTCTCTGCATTGCCAATTTTCTAAGGACATTATGGACTGGGAGGGAGGTTTCTCAGGCAGAGATAAATTGGCCTTGAAAGACCGGCTCGGGTATGTGGTTCTCTCCCCGCCTCCTCTCCAGAATACACTGCTTTTCTCTCACCGGGTCAGATAATAACCTCCTTTGACAAATCTGTGCAAAGGAAAAAAAAGGAGAAGAAGGAGGAGGAGGAGAAGGGAAAAAAGAGAGGTTTGGTAGCTTTCCTAGTCCTCAGGAACGCTGAAGGGAGTCCAGAGCTGACATGAAATGTTCTATACATCAAATGTAAAAACCAAGATGGATCCTTTTTCATTAAGCAGGGGTCCCTTAACTAGCAATTTTCAAAGTCGAAAGCCGTACGCAGTATGTCATGCAATTTTATAGATCTCGGTGCCTGCCATAAAATGTTTTACGATAGCTTCATTCCCGCATTATTAGTGGCTGTCTGGTTCTGAGAGCACAGCCATTTGATAATAGCCTTAAAGCACCCCAAATTACTTACCTGTAAGGCCGCATTCCAGAGCTGTGTGTTTGTTGACAGTTTGAATAAGTTTAGTGTCCTTGCGTGATACTTTGCCTTCAAATAAACCTGTTGGAATCCTCAATAGCTCCTTGGCAGCTGACAGGGGACTGTCATTGGGTTTAACCCTTGGGAGGGGTAGGTTATCTTGGGGAGTTAACCTTTTTGCATTGTTAACTGCAGTGCTTTATGCACAGGCAACTGTTGTGATAACCCCAGTAACCGAAGCCATACATCACAGTAAAGCAATCTGGAGTGACAAATAACTCTGGATAAAAATTTACAAGGCTTGAATGTATATTGTTCTTGGGTGGTTCTTGAGGCTTTTCTGCCCTTTCCCATCGTTTTCATAGGAATTAGGGTTGTGTTTAGACTACAATTTTGTCTTCAAATGGAGATACGCTTGTTTATTTTATTTAATACCAATGCTCTGTTTTATAGTGGAAGAATGTTGAAAATCGTATTCATAGATTAAGGCTGCCTGTGTGTGAATAGAATCATTGGTAAACCTATATCCTACTTTTGGATCTAATCTTCCACATAGAATCTGTAACCGATTGGATGTGAAAAATGCACTTATAGAGTTGATTTAGATGCAACCTTCCTGACTTCAGAAACAGTGGGAAAATGTTATGTTTACAGTGGTGGGATTCAAAATTTATTACTACTGGTTATGTGGGCATGGCTTGGTGGGCGTGGCAGGGGAAGGATACTGCAAAATCTCCATTTGCCCCCCACTCCTAGAAGAAGGATACTGTAAAATCCCCACTCCAGATACTGTAAAATCCCCACTCCAGGGGAAGAATACTGCAAAATCCCCATTCTCTCCCCACTCCAGGGAAAGGATGCTGCAAAATCCCCATTCTCTCCGCACTCCAGGGGAAGGATACTGCAAAATCCCCATTCTCTCCCCACTCCAGGGAAAGGATGCTGCAAAATCCCCATTCTCTCCGCACTCCAGGGGAAGGATACTGCAAAATCCCCATTCTCTCCCACTCCAGGGGAAGGATACTGCAAATTCCTCATTTCCTCCCTATCAGCTGGGACTCGGGAAGCAGAGAATAGATGGGGGCATTGCCAGTCAGAGGTGATATTTACCAGTTCTTCGAACCACTCAAAATTTCCGCTACTGGTTCTCCAGAACTGGTCAGAACTTGCTGAATATCACTTTGCATCTTTACATATCCCATTGACCGTTTCTCCAACCTTCTCCTATAGTGACTTAAGCATGGAGCTTGTGGTTTGATCCTGGTTAGTCCTGTATCCGTACATAGTAAATGTGAGAAGGGAGAAATTAGGCAGAAGTTGTTTTGTTTTTCATTCCCTGCTACATAAATCAAAATGTATGTGTTAGTGATGTATTTACAGCAGTCCTGATCATTACAACATTCATTACATTACAACATGAGCCAAGGTGGCGCAGTGGTTAAATGCAGCACTGCAGGCTACTGCTAGATCAGCAGGTCAGCGGTTCAAATCTCACCGGCTCAGGGTTGACTCAGCCTTCCATCCTTCCGAGGTGGGTAAAATGAGGACCCAGATTGTTGGGGGCAATATGCTGACTCTCTGTAAACCGCTTAGAGAGGCCTGAAAGGCCTATGAAGCGGTATATAAGTCCACTGCTATTGCTATTGCTATTTGTTCTTTGTTGTTATTTTGCTTTTCTCCAACTTCTTATCTCCCTTTTTTCCTCTCCCTCTTTTCTTCATTTCTTTTTCCTTTCTCTCTTTCTCTTTTCAATCTCTCTCTTCCAAGAAGAGTTACAGGAATTTGGGTAGGGCCAGTTTAGAGAAAAGGAAGACTAGGAGGGACATGATATCAGTGTTCTAGTATTTGAGGGGCTGCCACAAAGAATAAGGAGTCAACCAATTCTCCAAAGCACCAGAAGGCAGGACAAGAAACAATAGATGGAAACTAATCAAGGACAGAAGCAATCTGGAATTAAGGAGGAACTTCCTAACAGTGGGAACAATTAACCAGTGGAGCAGCTTGCCTTCAGAAGTTGTGGCTGCTTTATCCCTGGAGGTTTTTAAGAAAAGACTCGGCAGCCACCTGTCTGTATATGGTATAGGATTTCCTGCTTGAGCAGGGGGAGGGGTTGGACTAGAAGACCTCTGTGTTCCACCTCTATTCCGATTGATTGATTGATTGAAAACATTTGCACTGGCTCTTCCACCACTTCTTAATCCCTGGGAAATGTACCTGAAATTAATTTGGGCTTTTTGATGTCTTTCTGATTTGGAGTGGTAGTGCTGTGTGGCCTGCCAGCGGAGCTGGTGGCAGACTCAGACAGTGAGGAGATTGGGGAGGAACATGGGCCAGTCCTGGAGTCTGGGGAAGGCTCTGATGAGGGCTCTGTGTTGGAGGCAGAGATGGGGCCAGAGCCGTCCAACAGTTATCAGCTGCCTCCGGAGTCAGACATCAGTGGGGCGGAAAAACTGCTGGAGCCTGTTCCCGATGTGCACATGCACAGAGCTGCCAGGAGAAGGGAACAGTTAACTTGGGAGTAAAGGCACAGGTGGCTGGTGAATGGCCCCTCCCATAGGGAATAAAGAGGAGTGAAAGGGGAGTGGAGTTTGCGGGAGACAATTAGTTTGCTTAATTATTGTCAAGATTTGTTCGTGACTCTTAGAGACTCTTTGCCAAGTATTTCCTTGTACAGAGTTGCATTTGGAAGAGATCGGCCTGGCAGCTCTCCAAGTCTGATAAAGTCTGTGGTTGTAAATTAACCCTTGAAAGACTGTTTGCTGGGACTTTGCAGGATGTGAATGAGAGGAATTCATATTTGCTTAATAAAAATGGGTTTTGTCAGGACAAGGAGTCTGCTTCATGATTTTGTGAAGCCGTGGTCAGAACAGGTAGGTGTGATACCACTCCATGTTGCTTGATCCAGAGGGGGTTGCCCAATGAACCCTTCTAAGAGGAAAAATAGCAATAGCAATAGCAATAGCAGTTAGACTTATATACCGCTTCATAGGGCTTTCAGCCCTCTCTAAGCGGTTTACAGAGTCAGCATATTGCCCCCACAGTCTGGGTCCTCATTTCACCCACCTCGGAAGGATGGAAGGCTGAGTCAACCTTGAGCCGGTGAGATTTGAACCGCTGAACTGCAGATAGCAGTCAGCTGAAGTGGCCTGCAGTACTGCACTCTAACCACTGTGCCACCTCGGCTCTAAAAATGGGGTCCCTGTTCCTCTCCCCTGGGCAGAAGGAATTCAAATGCCAAGAAGGGATTGGCAAGAAAAAGCAGTTGCAGATGTCAGTCGCTTCTCTGTTCCTCAAAATGACATCATGATACAGGAGGCATCGGCACCGATGACAAGGCGGCTTTTAATGTCTGCTGCTAATTGCCTTTCATACTTCATTGTCCTCTCTTGTGTAACATCTGCCTTGCCAAGATGACTGGGAACGCTCTCCTGTCCATCAGCCATTCGCCATTCAACGCCTCACTCCTGTTTCCCGGGATGTGAGAACCGCTTGTTCTCTTTGTTTCAGGAACAGAATTGTAGACATTCTCAATCCCATGGAAAACCTTTCTGACTTCATAGTTCTCCTGCAAAGATCCGTTTTCTTTGATGGAGCCACAAAAGGTTAAAAATGTAAGTCTTTGGCCCAACGTTGGCGTAGAGATGACACGGGGCTGTCAGGATCTGTCATGGGTTTCGTGACGGCCCATTTCTCAAGGCCATCTTTCACGAGGTCATTCAGCCTCTGCCAATTAGGTAATCCTGGATGTTTTCTGCACGTGAATATTAATCTTTTTTCGCCTTCCATTTATGGGGGTGTTTGTAGTCTTCCCAAACTTTGCTCTTGACATATTGCTTCCTTCTGTTCCATGGATTTGAAAGAAGCCCTTGTACTCTGGGTCCTTTTGCACAGTAACACAAGAGGAGGTATTGTCTTCCCTTGGAAGATAAGGGACATCAGAGGCAGCTGAAAGGCCATTTGGAGAAGTTAAGAGATGTGTGAGTGCATATTTCAATATCCCCAAGATATCAAACAATGCTGAACAATTGTCTGGCTCAGGACACAGTTACACTTTAAAAAGAGGCCTCCCTGATGTTTTTCTGCAGGAGTGTTATTTCTACCATGGAAATGACATGGCTGAATGTTGTGATCAGGTTGCTAATGGATTTTAGCATAGGTCATAGGGAGCTTATACGATTTCATGATGACCTTTTACAATCTCCCCCATCTTAGACAAAGTGGGACTGATGGTCTTTTTTGTTTTGTTTTGTTTGGTCTGCTTGTCAAAAGGCTAAATAATTAATTAAAGGGTGACTACTCTTGCTTCTCCAACTTGGAAGGCACCCAATAATGAGTTTAGACAGGCTTTCAAAGACTTCTTAGCAGTTTTTCTTGAGAAAAGTTGAGTGTTCCATTACTGTCCAGTTCCTACTCTTATTTATTGAGTTCAGGCATATAAAAATGAACCTATGAAATGATCACCCTTTATATATGTCAGCCCCTGGATAGGTGAGGCAGCCAGCTCTATATGCCTGTGAATCAGACTGATTTCTGGAACGATGGTCTATATAAATTTGGCGTTTGTGTGTAACATTATCAATCACCTTTCTGTTTCCTGCCAGGAATGGATCTGGCATTTCCTCTCCCAGTCTCCAGTAAGTCTGTTTCATATCTCAGTGCCTGGCTGTAAATAGCAACTACTTGAGATGAGTTGATATTATCATCTTTCGGGGATGGGGGTTGTTTTTTTCTTAATGTTGATTTATGCCAGAGCTTGCCGCCATGTTCTGTCTGCTTTATTGTGAATAAAACAACATGTATGGGTCAATGCATTGAGCTTCCAGTTCTTGAGGGAAACTTTAGAGGAAATTGAAGAAGGATCTAAAATGCAAACGTCAACCAAGTGTGTTCCTTAGACAAAAGATTATGTGCACTTCTCTAGTAGTGCAAATCTTATATCATCAAGAAAGATCACCAATCTTATTAAAACGTTTTCTCTTGCCTCAGATGTTTTTATTGAAGCTTTGATTTTTAACGGAATAATAGAGTTGGAAGGGACCTTGAAGGTTTTCTAGTCCAACCCTCTGGTCAAGTAGATGATCTTATACTATTTCAGACAAATGGTTGTCCAGTTTCCTTTTTAAAAGCCTCCAGTGAAATTTGGACTCAACTTGAAGTTAGAATAGAATAGAATAGAATAGAATATGGATTAGGAATAGAATAGAATAAAATATGGAATAAGAAGAGAAGAAAAGAGAATAGACTAGAATAGAATAGAATAACAGAGTTGGAAGGGACCTTGGAGGTCTTCTAGTCCAACCCCCTGCCCAGGCAGGAAACCCTACACCACTTCAGACAAATGGTTATCCAACATCTTCTTAAAAACCTCCAGTGTGGGAGCATTCAGAATTTCTGAAGGCAAGTCATTCCACTGTTTAGTTGTTCCCACTGTTAGGAAATTTCTCCTTAGTTCTAGGTTGGTTCTCTCCTTGATTAGTTTCCATCCATTGCTTATAGTCCTGCCCTCTGGTACTTTGGAGAATAGGTTGACACCCCCCTTCTTTGTGGCATCCCCTCAACTATTGCAACACTGCTATCATGTCACTCTTATGCATTCAACAAAACATGCCTCTCTGGTAATGTCACCTAATGTCACCTAATTTGCAAGAAAACAACCAAGCTCAGAGAGCACCAAGTGTCAGGTGTGCCTCCCTCAATAACCAAGAAAGAAAACTCCTAACTCCATTGTTTGTGGAATTCAAATACTTTTACTGGTTATGAAAAGATAGCTGCGAAAGTAAAGCAAGATCTGAGGCAGGAAAGCACAAGCAAATACATATCAAATGATAACCCAGCCCCTCCCTCCAATGACCCCACCCCAGTGTCCAATCTGCAACTCCCTTAGGTGTCATATGGGGTGCATCTCCAAAAGGCATCATCAGGTTGGTATGCATGACGGTTGGCCTTGACCAAGTCCAAACACCAGCCACCAGCATGCGAAGAAGATGATGAGAAGAAAACTCCCTTTTCCATTTACTCCTGTACCATTTATTCCCATCCCAAATACCATGCCCCCACCCTCCCCGTTTCTTATGGCAGCCGATAGTAAGTAAGCGAAGAGAGGCTGACACCAAGGATCCCTTATTTAGCTTTACTTTTTTTGTCTCTTAAGGTTCTGCCATAGCTTTATTTTTCGGAGAAAATAAGGCAAATGTATTAGGCGAGCATGAACTTGTGAGCATTCCAGTGTTGAGCTGTGACTGTCTTTTCAACATTGCTGCATGTTGGTCTCATCCAGTAGCTGCAGGCATATGTCTGATTTTTGCAACTCTAAAGTAGACTGGAAAAAGACTACAAAAATCAGGACGGTCGCAAACAGAAGCCAAATCAAAAGGCCTGGTCCAGTCGTATCCCCAAAAACCGCAGCATACAAACTGACCAGTGGGTTTTGTTCTGCTTTGGGAAATTATTCTGAAGTTGAAATGTTTTGCACATTCGGATAACAGATGAACAGAGTTGAAGGGACTTTATAAGTCATCTAGTCCAACTGCTCAAGCAGGAGACCCTACATCATTTCTGACAAATGGCAGTTCAATCTCTTCTCAGAAGTCTCAAGTGATGAAGTTCCCACAACTTCTGTTCCATTGGTTGATCGTTCTCACTGCCAGAAAGTTCCTCCTTATTTCTAGGTTGAATCTCTCCTTGTTCAGTTTCCATCCATTATTCCTTGTCTGGCCTTCAGGGGCTTTGGGAAATAGCTTGACCCCCTTCCTCTCTGTGGCAGCCCCTCAAATATTGGAAGTCTGCTGTCATGTCTCCCCTGGTCCTTCTCTTCACTAGACTAGCCATGCCCAGTTCCTGCAACCGTTCTTCATATGTTTTAGCCTCCAGTCCCCTAATCATTCTGGTTGCTCTCCTTTCCACTTTTTCTACAGTCTTAACTTCTTTTTTTATAGTGTGGTGACCAAAACTGGATGCAGAACTCTAGGTGTGATATTACTAGGGCTTTATAGAGTGGTAATAGTACCTCACTTGATCTTGATTGTATCCCTCTGTTAATGCAATTTAGGATGCAATTGGCTTTTTTGGCTGCCATTGCACAGTTGGCTCATATTTAGCTGGTTGTCCACTAAGACTCCAAGTTCCCTCTCACAGTTTCTGCTGTTAAGCCTGGTTTCACCCAGTCTATTATGTGTCCTTTTGGTTTTTCTTGCCTAAGTGTAGGACTTTACTTTTCTCTACATTGAATTTCATTTTGTTAGATAGGGCCCAGTGTCCAAGTCTGTCTTCTCGGGTGTTAGTTATTCCTGCCAGCTTAGTATCATCTACAAATTTGGTAAGTTCCCCTTCTATTTCCTCATCTAAGTCATTTATGAAGATCTTGAGGAGTACTGGGATCCAAAGAGATGCTAGGGAAAAGATTATCTGGCATATGATGTCCCCGAAGAAACTTAGCTGAGGTTAATTTAGGGGTAATTTGAATCTGTTATAAATGTTTTTTTTTAACTTCCTGCCCACCCTCCACTCTCAAGATTCCTTGAGTTGTTTAACATTTGGTTGTTTTGTTGCTGTAGATATTTTTTTTAAAAAAATTGATTTTTCCCTTAGCTGCTCAAGTGATTTTATGTTTTGACTGATACCCAAGAATGTCTCAAGAGTGTTATTGACTGGCAAAGGAATGGATAAGTTTAGGAGGAAATTTGGGGAAAAAAAGACTAGTTGAAAAAGAAGGAATAATGAAATGCTGGCAGTTACTCTGCTGCTTAAAGAAAACACAACAAATAATGAGTGCAATCATTTGAACAGAAATCAAGAGTAATACAGTATCTCAGTCCAAGTTAGCCTGCACAAGTTTTTATCTCTGCTGCATGCAAGATTACACAACAGAAATGGTTTGGTGCTGTGCCCTTAGCATCCTTGGAAGAAAATATAGCTATAACCCTAATTCCAAAGTTATTTGTTCATGCAAAGCTGAAGAAATTGAGTCTTTGGGACACTTGTTATAAAGCCCTAAGGCTTTTTGAGATATTAGACTTGGCACCTATATTTTTTTCTCTTTTTGGTTAAAATCCAGGATAGGATTCAGGAAATAGATATGCCCTTTCTTCAGTCGGTGTATGGGTTTATGAATAATGTAGTTATATTTTGTTTAGTGCCACCCTAATATAACAATCACGTGCAGCATTTTAACAGGATTACTGAGTAATTAACTAGGAAAAGGTACACAAGTAGTTCTCAAATTAACCCACTGGGATCAGAATTTCCTAAGCAAGCTGGCTTATGCGAGTCACCTGATTTTATGACCTTAGATAAATATTCTCAGTACACTGGCCACCATGACGCTTCAACCTGCACGGTGGTAGAACAACCATATAATCACCTACATTACTAAAGAGTTTCTGTGCATAAAATGGTGCATGGATCAGGATTTTTCATGCAGGAGAAGACTTTGGGACAGGCAGGAAATAAGTAGCATGCCTGAAAAGACTCAACCTATAGGGAGTTTTGAATATTATGTATCATATACAGATTGTGAAAAATGTGGCTTATAAGCAAATAAGATTGCTTATTCCATGAGTTGCTGCTTATCGAAGCAAAATAGAAAGAAAGAAAGAAAGAAAGAAAGAAAGAAAGAAAGGGAAAGAGAGAGGGAGGAAGGAAGGAAGAAAAAGAAATGAAGAAGAAAGACAAAAGAGGAAAGAAAGAAAGAAGGTAGGAAAGAAGAAAGGAATGAAGGAAAAATAAATAAATAGGAAGGAAGAAGAAAGAAAGAAAAAGAAAGAAAAAAGATAGGAAAGAAGGAATGAAGGAAAAATAAATAAATAGAAAGGAAGGAAGAAGAAAGAAAGAAAGAAAGAAAGAAAGGAGGGAGGGAGAGAGGAAAGAAGAAAGGAAGAAGAAAGAAAGGAGGAAAGAAAGAGAGGGAGAAAAGGAAGGAAGAAAGAAAGAAGGAAGGAAAAATAATAAATAGAAAGGAAGGAAGAAGAAAGGGAGGGGGAAGGAAGAAAAAGAAAGGAAGAAGAGAAAAAGAAAGAAGGTAGGAAAGAAGGAAGGAATAAATAAATAAGAGAAAGAAAGAAAGAGAAAGAAAGAGAGAGGGAGGGAGGCAGGAAGGAAAAATAAATATTGAAATAGAGATCCTTCCTTAAAATGTGCTTGTCTTAAATACATTACCTGGGAAAATGGCATTTTAAGTGGAAAGGATTTTCTAACATCTGAAACCTGTACTTCTTTGTTTTATTAGGCATTTTGTCCTTCATAAATTAACCAACCTGAAGTTCCTGGATTCTCGAAAAGTCAGCAGCAAGGAACGGGAAGAGGCCATTGTGAGGGGAGCCTTCATGAAAGTGGCAAAGCCCCTGGATAATGAGGTAAGCCGCTCAACATGGCCTTCATGTGAATCGTGGTTGTTGTTGGGTTTTTTTTTTTTTTTTGGAAGGAACAGCCAGCTGGAGACAACTCGGTTTCGATTTTTTTGCCTAGCTTTGTTCTTCAGCTGAAAATAAACCTAGATGGCAAGAACAAATGTCAACATTTTATTCAACTGGCTAAACTTAGCATTCTCTTTTTCAACTGCTTTGTTCTTTTGATTACGTTGCGCATGGCCATTTAAGGAATCGGTGACTGTCAGGAAGAATTTCTGGTGTCAGTGGGTGGAAAAATCGATTTGTTGCATACATTTACTTCAGGGTTGGGATTCAGCTGGTTCAGACTAGTTCAAGAGAACGGGTAGCTTTGACGATCATCTGGGAGCGAACTGGTTGGCTCCAACGATCAGCTGGGAGCGAACTGGTTGGCTCCTACGATCAGGTTGGATCTCTGGCCCCTCCCAGCGCTCTACTTACCAATATCCTCTCAGCTGATTTGCACGGCAGAACAGATTGCTGCGTCTCAGCTGTTTTACTCACCGGGACTTCAGGAAAAGGTAAGTTTTAGGGCTGTTCTCAACTGAAAAATGTGCACAAAGTTCGTGTGAAGCAAACCAGTTGTTACACCGGTCGAATCCCACCACTGTGTACCGAAATTAATGTTCACCATATATGCATTGACTTTATAACATTGATCATCACGTTTAATCCGCCAAGTCATGTTAAGTTTACTGGTTAGTTCTCACGTGCCAAGCATTAGAAATGTCGTTGATATTACTTTAAAAATAATTTGCTGGGTGAAATCCAGAAAAACCAGCAAATATCATTTTCTCAGGTTTAGTTTTCTTTGGTTTTCCCCTTTAATTTTTTTGCCATGCTGATCTGTGTTACCTCTTAACCTGCCCTTGAGAATTGGGAAAACTTTGAGAGCAGGGCAGGGTGAGGTCTTTGCTGGAGGAAGAACTGGCAAAAATTCTTCCTCTGATCATTTACTCATTCTTGGATTTAGTAGTATTTATTTATTTCAAAGGGATGCCGTGGCTCAGTGGCTAAGATGCTGAGCTTGTTGATCAGAAAGGTCATCAGTTCAACGGTTCGAATCCCTAGCACCACGTAACGGAGTGAGCTCCCGTTACTTGTTCCAGCTTCTGCCAACCTAGCAGTTTGAAAACATGTAAAAATGCAAGTAGAAAAATAGGAACCACCTTTGGTGGGAAGGTAACAATGTTCCGTGTGCTTTCGGGGTTTAGTCATGCCAGCCACATGACCACTGAGACGTCTTCAGATAGCTCTGGCTCTTCGGCTTTGAAATGGAGATGAGCACCGCCCCCTAGAGTTGGGAACGACTGGCACATATGTGTGAGGGCAACCTTTACCTTTGCCTTTATTTATTTCAACTTCTGTACACTGTGTACACAAATGCACCTATAGTTTGTACAGGTAGACTTCGACTTAGCAATGGTTGATTTAGGTTGACTGTTCAAAGTGACAACAGAGCTGAAACAAGTGATTTATGACCATTTTTCACACTTATGACCATTGTAGCATCCTGATGGTCATGTGATCAAAATTCAGATCCTTGGCAACTGACTCGTATTTATGATGGTTGCAGTGTCCCGGGGTCATGTAAACCCTTTTTGCGACCTTCTGACAAGCAAAGTCTGTTAGGAAGCCAGATTCACTTAACAACTGTGTTCCTAATTTAACAAGTGCAGTGATTCACTTAACAACGGTGGCAAGGAAGGTTTTAAAATGGAGCAAAACTCGCTTAACCATCATCTCACTTAGCAACATACATTTGGGGGCTCACTTGTGGTCATAAGTCGAGGACCACGTATAAGAAGAGGCAAGAAGAAAATTAATCCTCATTTCTATTAATATTTTTAATAGTTCTTATTAGACAGTTGGGCTCATACTTTACTAATGTCTTAAAATATTCTGACCCTCACAATAAGTGAAACTGTTTGTTTTTAGCAGACGGCTTCTTCCATTCCTAAATCTTGCAACCTGCAGATATTATAGCACCATCTATCTAGTTTTTGGTAATGATAGCAAATTACAACTGCTATATTTTTATAACAGTTGATATCAAACCCCAATGTACTAATATCACCATATTTTAAATCTGAAAGTTTTCAACCCAGTTGACACCTTATCTCTTTTAAAGGGATGTTAATCAAGGAAAAAGTGACTTTAAGGACAGTTTCTAATTGATAGTCTCTTCCTGCAGTCCATTGTCTGAAAGAAAATTTTCTAAACTCACTGGGTAACCTGAAGTCTTGGGGCTTTTTTCCAATCATTCCATTCCATCTTGCAAACAATATAATTTTTGAATTAGTTATCTGCTAAATCTTTCTCCAAAACATGTAGTTATTTCTCCAATCCTTTTAGCGCTCAGTTCCAGTTTAATGTTTTGAACAGGCTTTTTAAAAAAATTCTTGCTGTGGAATTGCTAGGTCTTAGCTAATATATTACCTTTTGTAAGCATTTTAGGTATCATGAGCAAATGCCTCTTGGTGTTCAGTAGGATTATTATTATTATGCTTTATTATATGTTGCCCATCTAGTGGTTTATCCGAGAAAGTCTGGAGTTGGCTTGAATCTGTTAAAATGAATTTGTTGCATTAAATCTGTATGTGCAAATCCTTGCCTGTAACCACACAGACTACATTGGAAGCTGTTACTAGGATGACCGCAAGTATTCTAATGATTATCATTATTGTAGTCCCATATTACTAATCCTGGCTCAGAAAAGTTTGCAAAACATTTTGAAACCATCAACCATAACACACACACACGTCCTTAGAAAGAAGAACCCAATATGTCTAGCTCTGAAAGGCAATCTGACCAGAGGTGGGTTTCACATAATTTTACACCATACAATGAAAATGTGAGGGCGCGCATTCTGTGCATAAATGTGGCCTTCCATGCATGAATTTTGCTGACACATGCACCTTGCACGCATGTGTGTGGCTTAGAAAATGTTGCTAAATAGGACAGCATAGCGCCGGGTCAGGTGGGTGGGCGGGGCGGGCGCACCCGCAGGTCACCACTATCGGTTTGCCTGAACTAGTCTGAACCGGCTGAATGCCACCACTGAATCTGACTCTAGAGTAGCTAAACGGTAAAGGTAAAACTTCTCCTTGGACATACTGTATGTGTTAGTCGTTCCCGATTCTAGGGGATGGTGCTCATCTCTGTTTCAAAGCCAAAGAGCCAGCCCTGTCCGAAGACGTTTCTGTGGTCATGTGGCCAGGATGACTAAATGCTGAAGGCGCATGGAATGCTGTTACTTTCCCACCAAAGGTGGTTCCTATTGCTCTACTTGCATTTTACATGCTTTCGAACTGCTAGGTTGGCAGAAGTTGGGACAGGTAACAGGAGCTCATTTCATTATGCAGCACTAGGGATTTGAACCGCTGAACTGCCAACCTTCTGATAGACAAGCTACTATCCTATAAATGCCCGAATTAATGGAATAGTCTTCAGTGGTCATCTAAAAGAAGATTTTCTCAACAGAGAGGTCTGCAAAACTTTATTCCTGGATTTATAAATTGTGAGACAAACCAACCATGAGAATAATCTCTCCAGGTCTCCGCAAGCTGATATTTGGATATTGTTTGAAGAAATTGAGCTTTGAAATCGTAAGATGTCACTCATCTTAGAGTAGGCAGACCCGTCTCTACCAGTCGCAGCTTCTGGACCATTTTTGAGGTTATGAGGCTACAACGGTAAAAGAATTTATAGAAAAGATGACTTTGGGAAGGTCTACAGAAACCGTCGCAAATCATCTTTTGCCTTGAGCCTTCCGGTCTGCCACATTTATTGCTGTGGGAAACTGGGAGGGGGGATTATATGTGTGAGGTATATATAGTCAAAATAACAGTCCTTTCCCAGAGAGTCAAGGACATCCTACCCTGCCCCTTGAGTGGTGTGACTGGGAGGCGTCTCCAGTTTTGGACAGTGCCTGATTGGACCATGTGATGGACAGATGACATGTGATGGACAGGTGGGTGCTGAGCGGGGACTTGACTTTTTATTTGGGTGGGAAAAACCTGGAAGCTTTCAGATTTGGCTTTTCCCAGATGTGCCAATATGACATCTCTAATAAAATGAAACTTTGAGGAAACTCAAACCTCGGAGTCTTCTTTCGTGGGGGGTCTTACTTGGAACCCTGACATTATGCTTTGTAGAAATGTTTGGTGCAACATCAAGTATCTTCAGATACTTAGATTGTCCATATTTCTTTTGCTGCCAGTAAGATTTCAATATATCAGTGCAATTTGTTTCTCCCTGACCATATTCTTACACCTTAATCCAATTCACTGTGGAATATGACTATATGGTTAAAAAAAAAGCTTATTACTTTTGCTGGTCTATGACCCCAATAATGATTGATTGGTTGGTTGGGATTGTTTACCCATATTCCTCATTAGATTCTATTAATTTCAAATCTATGTATATTGAAATGTGGGCGTTGAGAGGAATTTGTGAGATTTGCTATGGAAATAATTATCAGAAGGAAAATGAAGTATTCTTAAAAACATTAATTGGCTTGACACAGAATTGTGCTTTTTTTGAACTCCATGCTGCCTTTAGTCTTATTTTCACCAAGTGTCTAAATTTAAGTCTAATTTTATGGCGCTACATTGGCATCCGAGAACATGTTCAGAAGGGGGGGAAGTAGTGATACAAGAGTAGGGTTACACTACAAGAATTGCTTTCATTTCACTCTTTAGAGAGCACCTTGGCTTCTCTAAAAGCAACAAGGAGGCAGAATATTTTCCTCCAACTTATAATTAAGGTAAAGGTTACCCTCGCACATATGTGCTAGTAGTTCCCGACTTTAGGGGCGGTGCTCATCTCCATTTCTAAGGCGAAGAGCCAGCGCTGTCCAAAGCAATCTCCATAGTCATGTGGCCAGTATGACTAAACCCTGAGGGCACAGAGCGCTGTTACCTTCCCACCAAAGGTGGTTCCTATTTTTCTACTTGCATTTTTATGTGCTTTCGAACTGCTAGGTTGGCAGAAGCTGGGACAAGTAATGGGAGCTCACTCCCTTACACAGCGCTAGGGATTCAAACCACCGAACTGCCAACCTTTCTGATCGACAGGCTCAGTGTCTTAGCCACTGAGCCACTGTGTTCCTTTGAAATAAATAAATACTACTAAATCCAAGAATGAGTAAACGTCCCTGGCTTATGTTTACTTATATGCAAAAGTAACGAGCAAACACCCAATGTCTGAGGAAATGATAAATATTTAATTCTCCCCATCTCCCTGCCTTTCTCAGATTTTTTAAAAAGTTCTTTTATTTTATGTTATGTTTTCTTAGCAGAATGCGGCTTGCTTTTCCTTTGCTTCATTTCATCTTTTGTGGCTCCGAGTCTGTTTATGATGGGACTGTCATAATGGGGAAGGCGCAGCCCCATTCATTAGAAAACAGCTTAACTTAGCAATGCTGGGCTTTCTCTTGCTGTGTGAAATGAGTTGAACTTCATTACCCAGCGATGTTTATATTTAGAAATGTCAAAATATTGAACATCCGTCTGATGCTTGATTTAAAATAAAAATAAAACGCGGAAGTCTTGCTAGGCAAGGGGCAACGTGCCAAACAAGGGAGCTTCATTTAATGACCGTACCATAAGCTCATTTTTTTCAGCATAAGGGTTGATCAAAGTAGAAGAGGCCTGTCCAGTGTGAAGTATGTTGCTGTGTCTGACAGCTCTTCACATCAGAATGACAGCTGAAGAATACGACAGTCAAAGTTGCTTAATTATGTCTTGGCTTTGTAATTATTCATCTCTGTTCCTGCACTTGTCATTTCGCTGACATAATTATTTAGAGCTGTGCCCTTGTTCTGCAGAAGCGTGTACAGGAGTACCAGCAGTGAGTAACAGGTGCAGAGGAGGAGGGACAGTAGAGGGAGAGGGAGGGAGAGAGGAGGAAAGGAGGGAGAGAGAGAGAGGAGAAAGAAGGGAGAGAAAGAGGGAGGGAGAGAGAGAGGGAGGGAGGGAGAGAGAAAGGGGGAAGGAGAGAGAGAGGAAAAGGGAGGGAGAGAAAGAGGGAGGGAGAGGGGAGAAAGAGAGGAGGAATGAAGGAGAGAGAGAGAGAAGGTGGGAGGGAGAGAAAGAGGGAGAAGGGGAAAAGGAGGGAGAGGGATGAGGAGGGAGGGAGAGGAGGTGGGAGGGAGAGAAAGAGAGAGAGAGGGATGGAAAGAGAGGGAAGGGAGGGAGCGGGAGAGAAGGGGGAGGGAGGGGGAGAGCGAGTGAGCGTGCAATCATTTGGACATAAAATGCCAAGTCCATTCTCTTATTTGTAAAGGAACACAACATTTTCCTGCCAACCCCTGTTAATAGGAATTCTCTAAGAATACTCCAAAACAAGAGGGTTTTTTAAATATATATTTTGAATTTTCAGCAAATATTTCTAGAATATCCACTATGAAATCTCTTTTGGATCAAAGCCTATGTTTGATAAGCTTGATGGACATATCCATAAAGTTTTCTTGACATTAGTGCTTTGCAATTGCCTTCTTCTGGAATTCTGATTCTAGTTTATAGGCATGGATTTCCTGATCGCCTCCCACCCAGATCCTACATAGCTTCTTTCAGATTCATTTAAGTGAAGTAGCCACTATCCTATAGCTAAGTTACACAACTAGACAAAAACTATAACCCAAGAGAGTGATTGAGGTCACTTGCTTCATTTGTTGTTTGTATAACCTTTTTAATTATTAAGACATTTGCTAGGTTTTTTTAATATGTCTACTCTAGTATCTTTTCCCATATAATTCAGATCAGTCTGAGTCTTCTTTATCTGTAAAGCTTGTTCCTCTTCAATAACACAATCCCCTTTTAAATACAATCTATCTATGGAAGCAGATATTCTTAAATTTAAATGCTGACTTCAAAAATATCCTTCAATATACCAAACATTACAATATTTTGTGTCATTTTGTCTTAGTAATTTAAGTGTTCTTCTCCCCTAATTGTAAACTTTCTAGTTCTCTCTAGCATCTAATGTTTCAAAGTCTCATCTTATGTTGTTGTTTTTGTTGTTGTTAGTTGCGAAGTCATGTCTGACCCATCATGACCCCATGGATAATGTTTCTCCAGGCCTTCCTGTCCTCTACCATCCTCTGGAGTCCATTCAAGCTCATGCTGACTGCTTTGATGACTCCATCCAGTCACTTCTTTCTTTGTCGTCCCATTCTTCTTTTGCCCTCAATCTTTCCCAGCATGAGGCTCTTTTCCACTGAGTCCTTCCTTCTCATTAGGTGGCCAAAGTATTTGAGTTTCCTCTTCAGGATCTGGCCTTCTAAAGAACAGTCAGGGTTGATCTCCTCTAGGACTGACCGGTTTGATTGCCTTGCAGTCCAAGGGACTCGCAGGAGTCTTCTCCAGCACCATAGTTCAAAGGCCTCCATTCTTTGGCACTCAGCCTTCCTTATGGTCCAACTTTCACAGCTGTACATTGCAATTGAGAAAACCATAGCCTTGACTATACACACTTTTCTTGGCAGGGTGATGTCTCTGCTTTTTAGCATGCTGTCTAGATTTGCCATAGCTTTTCTCCCCAGGAGCAAGTGTCTTTTAATTTCTTGGCTGCAGTCCCCATCTGCGGTGATCTTGGAGCCCAGGAAAATAAAATCTGTCACTACCTCCATTTCATCCCCATCTGTTTGCCAGGAATTGAGAGGGCCGAATGCTATGATGTTTTTTAAAGGTATTCAAAACAAAAGCATTTTTGCAAGGAAGTCATTCTAATAATCAATTTCAAAATCTTATTTCAAATTTATCTGGGTCCTTAGTCAATTGGTAACTTACACAAACCAGAGTTCTAACCTTTTGCTGTTTGTTCCATTGCCTTGTGTTTGAACGGAGGAAGGTGCTCATGCAAACGAAGCATGCATACACATACACACTCATATTTTTGGTTCTGCACTAGGCAAACTGGTTGTTAAGTTATGTGAAGCCCTCCCCCCCCGCTAATACCTCTCCAAACCATGCCAAAATCCAGAACCCAAACACATTGAATATTTTGATCCCACTTATTCTAGAACCCTAAAGAGATACTGGCAGACCAAGTGTGGTAGCTACACCCTTTTTAAAGAACTGTATGTTATTTGAGGATAAGAAGGAACTGTGGAGGGGGAAAAAGCTAGATAGTTAAGAGTGATGAGCAAGTTGAGTGATTTTGCCAGTACAGGTCTGAATAGAGAAGATAGGAGCAAATTGAAAGCTCTGTTCAGCAAGATGGATAGTTATCTTGTCAACTGATAAACAGATCAAGGAAGAAAAGCTTGGGACTCCAAGGAGCTGGGTTTAGTCTTAGACATATTGAGTTTAAGATATGATGAAGTGTCTGAGTAGATACGTATATTAGAGAAGCCCTTGGAGTTTTAGATTTGGGGAACACCTTGAGCAAAAATGCCTGCAAAGAATATAAATCTTTCCATTACCCATCATTCAGTTACAACTGTCCAGTTGCCTTTTGAAAACCACCTTTGGGACACCTTGATCAATCTTCAAAGGAAACAATGGATGGAAACTAACCATTACCAAGGAGAGAAGCAGCCACGGGTGGGCTGCAGAGGTTGGTTGCTGCTGGTTTGGCCCAGTTGAATCGGACCGGTAGTGGAATTCAGGCCTGAGTCGCAGAGCTTGACACGCCCCCGAACCAGTTTCCTCGCCGCCGCTGATGTGGCCACCATGTTGGATTTTAGTGACTGCGCATTTGCAATCCACTGTAAATTGTTCTGCACATGCACGCAGAACAATTTACATTGAACAGCGGCTGAGCGTGCAGCATGCGTCAGGTTAACCAGCGCTTGGGCCCCGCCCAACCACCCCAGTGCTATTCCGTCCTATATAATTCTGGTTTTGATGCTGTGTGCACTGCTGACATTTTTGGTTCTGGCTGAACCGGTTGTTACATTATGTGATGCTCACCTCTGGAGGCAACCTAGAATTAAGGAGAAAGTTCCTAACAGTGAGAGCAATCAACCAATGGAATAGCTTGCCTTCAAAAGTTGTGGGTGCTCCAGCACTAGACATTTTGAGAAAGAGATTGGTCAACCATTTGTTTGAAATGTGTAGTGTCTCCTGTTAAGCAAGGGGGTTCAACTAGAAGACCTCCAAGGCCCTTCTAACTCTGTTATTCTATTCTATTCCATTCTATTCTATTCTAATTCCATATTCTTTTCTCTTCTCTTCTTATTCCATATTCTCTACTCTTCTCTTCTCTACTCTTCTTGTATTCTTGTATTCTCTTCTCTTCTATTCTATTCTTATTCCATATTCTATTCTATTCTATTCTATTCTATTCCATTCCTATTCCTATTCCATATTCTATTCTATTCTATTCCATTCCTATTCCATATTCTATTCTATTCTATTCTATTCTTATTCCATATTCTATTCTATTCTGTTCATATTCGATGTTTTATGTTATTTACTTTTTTTGCAAGAGTTTCTAAGGGTTAAATCCTTTTGGAGAAGCACAGGTGTATTCTTTCCCCAGAGTTTATCCAGAGGAAGGGAAGATATTAACATTAAAGTATTGTTGCTAACAAACTTTTAATAATGTTTTTTTTAAAATAATGGTCCCCTGAACGAAACAAAAAAGGGATAGGCTGTTGCAAAATAAACCAACCAGAAATAAATATGCTTGGGATGAGCATTTAGGTGCAAATGGACAACCAGATTGATGGTGCCTGATGAGCTTTGGTGAAACCAGATGGATTCGTAACTGGCTGACCAACCGCACTCAATGTGTAGTCCTCAATGGAACTGCATCTACATGGAGGGAGGTATACAGGCTCTATTTTAGTCCCACTACTCTTCCTTGATCTTCATCAATGATTTGGATGAGGGAATAAATGGGGTACTCATCAAATTTGTAGATGACACCAAGCTGGCAGGAATAGCCAACACTCTGGTAGATAGGCTAAAGATACAGAAGGATCTTGACGAACTTGAACATTGGGCACTATCTAATAAAATGAAATTCAATGGTGAAAAGAGACATTTAGGCAAGAAAAATGAAATGCACAGGTACAGTATAGGTGGTATCTTCCTCAATAGTAGTAACTGTGAGAGGGATCTTAGAGTCCTAGTGGACAACCATTTAAATATGAGCCAGCCTTGTGCAGCAGCTGCCAAAAAAGCCAACACAGTTCTAGGCTGCATAAACAGAGGGATAGAATCAAGATCACGTGAAGTGTTAATATCACTTTATAATGCTTTGGTAAGGCCACACTTGGAATACTGCATTCAGTTTTGGTCACCACGATGTAGAAAAGATGTGGAAACTCAAGAAGGAATGCAGAGAAGAGCAACAAAGATGATTAGGGGACTGGAGACTAAAACATATGAGGAACGGATGAAGTAACTGGTTATGTCTAGTTTAATAGAAAGAAGGACTAAGGGAGACATGATAGCAGTGTTCTAATATCTCAGGTGTTGCCACAAAGAAGAGGGAATCAAACTGTTCTCCAAGGCACCTGAGGGTAGAACAAGAAGCAATGGGTGGAAACTAATCAAGGGGAGAAGCAACTTAGAACTGAGGAGAAATTTCCTGACAGTTATAACAATTAATCAGTGGAACAGCTTGCTTCCAGAAGTTGTGAATGCCCCAACACTGGAAGTCTTTAAGAAGATGTTGGATAGACATTTGTCTGGAACGGTATAGGGTTTCCTGCCTAGGCAGGGGGTTGGACTAGAAGACCTCCAAGGTCCCTTCCAACTCTACTATTGTATTGAATCATTAATTATGGTCTCCTTCTGGACTAGCTGAAATAATTGGGAATGGGGGCACTGAACTACTATTCTCCTCTTTCTCTGGTTGATTTTAGTCATGTTGACATGAAAGAGAGGTTGAACTTGCAGCCTCTTCACCTGCAGAGTATCTCGGAGTCTGCCACCATCATCCCTCATGCCTAACAGCCTAATAAGAGCTGATACCATCACATCACACCATGATTTCTAGAGAGTGTAACAAGACAGGCTAAGATGCTCTGTTTGTAGGCTTGCAGTTAGTCACTGCTGGAGATTGGATGCTGGACTAGATTCTCTGATTAGTACAATAATATTAATATAATATGATAGATAGATAGATAGATAGATAGATAGATAGATAGATAGATAGATAGATAGATAGATAGATAGATAGATAGATTTAGAGATAGAAAGATGATACAGATATGGATGGAAAGAGAGAGAGAGAGATCTAGGAAGGAAGGTAGGAAGAAGAAGATGATGATGATAGATAGATAGATAGATAGATAGATAGATAGATAGATAGATAGATAGATAGATAGATAGATTCAGTATAGAGATATTTCAATATAGAGAGATTTCAATATAGAGAGATGATACAGATATGGATGGATGAATGGATGGATGGATGGATGGATGGATGGATGGACGGACGGACGGACGGATGGACAGACAGATTAGATAGATGCATTTACACACACACACAAACGTACATATGTGTACACACAATATACAATAAACCTGTACCCATATGCCTGCAGAAGCATTCTTCTAGTCAAGAAAGGAAAGAGGAATTTTAAAGTATTTAGGGGTTTGGGGGTTTTAAAAACTGAAAATGTTTTATGATAAAATCATTCCCTGTAAAGATTGAAACCAAAGCAGGATTTGTAAAATCAAACAATAAAGGGTTTTGTTCATTTTGTACATGCCATTGTTCAATTGAATGAACAGTGGTTCACATTGCTTTCTATGGGCCTAGAAATACAAAGCCAGTGTCTTACTTAGGATGATTTCCAATCTGAACCAGAAACTTCTGAACTGTCAGGTGTTAGGCCTGCAGTCATCTTTTCTTTTGGATCTTTGGCCTGCCACACTTTCTATTATTCTACTATACATTTTTCTATTGTGGGAAAATGGGAGGGCAGATTGTACAAGTGAGATGCGATGTAGCCATAACAAGAAAGCCAAGGTCATCCTTTGTCTCTCCACCTCTGCACCTGACCGGAACAGGATAGGAGGAACTGCTAGCTTGGCAGTGGAAGATTGAACTATGTGATGAACTTGTGGGTGTGGGGGGCAAGACCTTGAACTTTCAGCTAGGTGGGGAAAATCGGGAAGCTTTCAAATTCAGGTTTTCCCAGATGTGCCAACATGGCTCTCTTAATAAATTGGAACTTTGAGCAATACTTTGCCTTAGACTCTGATTTACTTTTGGATGCTATTTGGCACAAGGCACAAAAGACCAGGTCCACACATAAAGCTGGTTTATTGCTAAAAGCCTATACATAGGAATCTTCTCAAGTAATGGCCATATCTGGTAGAGATAAGGACCAAGGAAGGTTGGACTTGTGACTACGTAGGGATTCTAGTCTGATTCCTCTTTTCCCTCTGTCCCCAGATTCTGCCTTTTCCTTCTCCTACAAACTTGTCTTTGGATAGCTTGCCTTATAATCATCATTTCCAGCTCTTCCTTTTATTTCACAAGGATAGGTCAACTCAAAGGCGCTCATGAAAGGGAATGTCACACTTTGCTCTGAATTCCTTGTTTTATTACTTTGAATTCTCTCTCATTCATCTGGGGTATGTTTTTCTTTTTTCTTTTTTAAAGTGTCAAACAGAAGGGGCCTTTCTAGACTGCAGCAAATCAATAATCCTGAGAACATTAAAAGAAAATGCAATACCCAGTTCTGAACCTTAAGATAAATATATACATTTTTCCAGCTCCTTATATCCTTCACTACTGATACACATCTTGAAAGCTTGGACTTCTGAGCATGAGCCCTCTGGCTTTTATCCGTGTCACTTAAATGAGTTATCAGGAACATTTAAAGCCAAGCTAATATACAAAAGAAAAAAAGGGAGAACAGCTGGTATCCCTCTCGGATTTTTTTGAAAAAAAAAATGTTTGGCCTTTTTAGTTAGGCTTAGCCTTTCTGCCATCACATGGCTGGGATAATGGTGATGATGAAAAAGTCAGCACAATTGTAGAAGGTGCTGTCAGCCAAAAGGGTGATCCTGGAGGCCAACTGTATGTCTATCCCAGGGGTGGGTTCTGGCAGGCACTACTGCCAGTTTGCTCATGTGCGCGCTGCGCACGCATGCACAGTACAATTAAAACAAGATGGTGGCACCTATGGTGCCTCCTGGAGTACTGGTTTGAGAGCATGGCAGACCTGGGTCGGTGCCAGTTCCAGTGCCAAACCACTACCGATTTGGCTGAACCAGTCCAAACTGGTAGGAACCCACCACTGGTTGACCTGCAAGTATCAGGAGTCAGAGGGACTCCAATGACTTTGAACAATGATGGTTAGCAAAGAGGTGTAAGAAAAATCTGGAGTTTAACCCTGATGGTCAGCTCAGTGGGCAAGACTGGCTCCCAGGGGTCAGTTTTTGGACTCCCATTCGTAGACTTCTTCTTGGCCATTTTATGGAAAAGAATAAGTCTAGATCCATAATGGCGAACAAATGGCACGCATGCCAGAGGTGGCACGCAGAGCCCTTTATGTGGGCATGCGCGGCGTTGCCAGCTGGTCTTTGGGTTTCCGGTGTGTACATGCATGCCAGCCAGCTGATCCTGGGAACAGACTTCCGCTGTTTGTCTGCCTCACTGGTGTCCGACTCCGAAGGCAGCTGATAACTGTCAGACGGCCCTGGCCACATCTCTGCCTCTGACGCAGAGCCCTCATCAGAGCCTTCCCCAGACTCCAGGACTGCCCCATCTTCCTCCCCAACCTCCTCACTATCCAAATCTGCTGCCAGCTCTGCTGGCTGTGAAAGGGGGGGGGCACAACAGTTATTTATTTCCTTTGGAGGGGTGGAATGTAGGTTTCTTTTATATATGTATATCTACCTACATGCAAATATACACGTACGCATTTCTCTCGAGGTGGCAAAGTTTCTAGGATTAATTCCACTTGGATTTAGCAAGTCTAGATTGACAGAAAGGGAGGCTGAACATTGCACAGGACTTTTTGTCTGCACTTTTCATTTTTCCTTCTGTTTACTCTTCCTTTTGAGGGGGTGGGTTGTTTTTAAAAACAGGTTCATTTTCCCTCTAGGTAAATGAATGTTTGCTTGTGCGTTGTCATGAAGACAACACAACCCAGTTGTATGACTGCTTCAGTGGTGCAGAAATGTAATTTTTCACAGAGTTTGACAAAGTTGGCAATCTGTATTGCTTCTTCCTTTTGAAGATACTCCTGTACGGCCTTTGAAGCATTAAATTACTGCTGCTTTTGTATGACTAACATACAATCTGAAAATTAATGGGTACAAGCCAGCCACACAAAATACTAGCGAAATGTCAGTTTCAACCTGGAAATGTAATCAAGGGACTTATTTTCGCAGGGGTTTTTTTTTTAGTACAAGGAAGGAAGTAAATACTGTGTTTTAAAAATAAAATAAATTAAGAGACCATTTCTCCCTCTCCTGCAGCATCGTGTAGATAAATGTGCAGCGTAGATCACATAACTGCCGCAAACAGTATGCTGTGTAGGCCAAACGCTTTCTAATGCACTGAAATTAAGAAATAGTGTGCTTTGAAAATGATTTATGAACGTGGTTAAACTGCCAGATTTACAAAGAAATAGTTCAGAACATGGGAGGCCTCCTGAGTCAGGTCAAAAATGAATTTGACCATGATTTAAACTGCTACTTTTCCTACATGACATTTAATATGTGTACATTGGAGGGCCATATGTCTTTAATAAAATAGCATTAAGTTTTAAATATGATATGGATGCAGTCAGTTTCTAAATTCATAGCCTTTTCCACCATTCCAAAATGTTAACCAATAAAGGGAGCCCTACATGCAATAAAACATAAACTTTACAAAATAGATTTTTATTAAAACAGCCAGACAGTTGGCAGTTGGGTTCTAATGTAATAAATTGTCCAAGCCAGAGTGGGTTTATCAGTCATTGTTTACACTGAAAGCAATCTGGACCAGACGACTAATTAAAACTGAAGACCGAAGTGTTCTGACTAAGTCCAATCCCTTAGTACTTGTTTGGCAAACTATAATTTCACGGAGCTATCTAATGCTAATGGAGACATTTAGCAATAAATTGTTCCTCTAATATGACATAGCTTCTAATTCTGAAAAGGATGGCGCACCGGAAAGAAGCAATGGGACACTGTGGAGAGATTGCATGATTGTTGCAAAGTAATATTGCAAAATGATGTACATCCAAAGTACATCTGCATGTATGGAAATATAACAGCCGAGTTACTTTTTCAGACTATAAGACGCACCGGTGTATAAGATGCACCAAGATTGCAAAGAGGCAAATAAGAAAAAAAGTTTTTGCCCTTCCCAGCCCCAGGAGCACTCTGCAGGCTTCAGCAGGGATGTGGGAAGGCAAAAACGCCCCTTGTTTTTCACAGAAATGGCTTATTTTTTTGCAGAAACGGGGGCATTTTGCTGAAGCCTGCAGAATGCTGCTGGGGACTGAGGGCCTGGGGGAGGCAAAAACACCTATTTTTGGAAAAAATTGCCCATTTTTCACCCATTTTTTACAAAAATGGGAGGTGTGGGTGGGCTTTGGGAGGCCAAAAATGTTTGTATTCAATGTATAAGACACACCAACATTTCCACACTCTTTTAGGGGGGGTGAAAGATGTGTCTTATACTCAGAAAAATATGGTAGTTCAGCTGCCAAAGTGATTTGTCCAGGCTTTATTCAGACTGCGTTCTGGGGAATCCTGTAGATATATTCCATAAGTTCTTCCATGATAGATTAGTCATGATCTAATTAATTAATGTATAAATGGAGGCATAGAATCAAAATCATGTGAAGTGTTAGTACCACTTTATAATTCCTTAGTAAGGCCACACCTAGAATATAGCACACCTTGAGTGTATATCTCCCTGATCATTTATCAGATATTCACATATTCCTCTGGGTTCCACTCAATCTGCTACTCTCGAGGGGTGGTGATCTTTCAGATCCTTCCATCTCCATTCTGATTTCATGAGAAAGTCAAATTTCTTCTGTTTGAACAATATTGAACTGAACCCTTTATTTGGTCAACTGTGATTAGAAAGAGACACTTACAAGGATTTTGTCTCCAGTGCTGAAGTTCTCAGCGTATGTGGCGATAGCCCTTAGCAATAGCCCTTAGACTTATATACCACTTCCTAATGCTTTGGAGCCCTCTCTAAGCAGTTTACAGAGTCAGCCTCTTGTCCCCAACAATCTGGGCCCTCATTTTACCAAACTCGGAATGATGGAAGGCTGAGTCAACCTTGAGATGGTCAGGATCAAATTCCTGGCAGTGAGCAGTGAGTTAGCCTGCAATACTGCATTCTAACCACTGTGCCACCACAGTGCATGGCCATTCCAAAGAGCCGAGGTGGCGCAGTAGTTAGAGTGCAGTACTGCAGGCAACATCCCCTGACTGCTCGCTGCAGTTCGGCAGTTCAAATCTCACCCGCTAAAAGTTGACTCAGCTTTCCATCCTTCTGAGGTGGGTAAAATGAGGACCCAGATTGTTGGGGGCAAGAGGCTGACTCTGTAAACTGCTTAGAGAGGGCTGTAAAAGCACTATGAAGCGCTATGTAAGTCTAAGTGCTATTGCTATTCCTTCAAGTCAGGAAATCAAAACCTCACCAGTGGGTTTTGAATATGCCTAAATAAATTATTTTCAGACGGCTTTCTGTCCAAGTGATATGTCAAGGCTAACTCTTTGTGGTTCCAGAAGCTTAAATAAAAATCTAACTGGTGCTATTGCTCAGTGTTACTTCAAAAGCAAAGATTTGTTTTCCAGAATTATGGGTCACCCAGGCCATCCAGAAAATTATTAACAGCATGTAATCCCACTCAGTGTGAAAGTGACTTTAGTCTGTTAGCCAAATCTTTACATAATACAAATCACTCCAGCTAAGAAAGCACAAATATGTCATTGTTCTCAACAGGCAATTTAATGCAACTATAGAGAGCAGAATAAGAGCAAAGAAGATTACAAGCCAGTTGATCGTGTTTTTATTTCTCTCTTAAACCTCTCTCTGCTTTTCTCTACGGTTGTACTTGTTTAAAGATTGCACACAACTGTGCTGTCTACATGATTTGGAAAGCAAATCAGCCTAAGTATGAAGTTTCAATGGGTGCACTTTTTAAAAAGGATTTTATGCATTTATTGGAAATACACATTTTCCTGGAACAAAGCTGAACCTATAATTTTTGTTGCTTGTGGGTTGTTGGTTTTTTTTTTTTTTTTTTGATAAATTTAAACATTTTGCTCACTTATACTTGCTATCCTGGTGTGCCATTCTGTTCACAAAAGGCCTATTAAAGCTAATTATTCTCTGGGCCCCTTTTCCCCCCTATCAAAGGAGATTATTGAAGTTAACAAAAAAAAGATGTGTTTATTGGTTAGAAGGTAAAGGGGGTTGGGGGAGGAACCACACAACATAGTGTGCAAATAATACATGTCTGCCTTGTGTAAATGAAAGTTCTTGACAAGTTGACGGGTTTAGAATTCAGGTGTGTTGAGCACTAAACCGAATAAACCTTTGATTTTTAACAATTCTGAAGTGAGCTTTGTACCACCCAGGTTCTGAACGTTCAGACCCTCGGATTAATTCCCTCCCCCCTCCTCTTTGATAGGAATTTCTGCTAGGTTGAATTCACTCAGTCTCATTTAGCTTGGTGGAGAGAGGTCATAACATGAGCCTCATTGCAATGGAAAGCATTTTTGAGGAGGCCTTTTCAAGCCTGCAGTTAATACAGGTAGTCCTCGACTTAACAATGGTTCATTTAGTGACCGTTCAAAGTTGCAACGGCCCTGGAAAATGTGGTGTGTGGCCATTTTTTCACACTTAGAGATGCATCCTCATGGTCACGTGATCGAAATTCAGATGCTCGGCAACTGACTCACATTTATAAGGGGTGCAGCATCCCGGGGTCATGTGATCACATTTTGCGACCTTCTGATAAACAAAGTCAATGGGGAAGTGTTGTCGCCTGTTGGCTGCCAGCCCCTCCAGCAGCCGAATCAGAGAAGGAGGAGGGGACATGAGATTCAGGGTTAGCATCAAGGCAACCTGAGAGCTCTGAGGGGGGAGAGGGAATGGAGCTGTCAGAGAGAGAGAGAGAGAGACTGAGGCAGAGCCTGGGCCAGGCCGTCAGCCCTCAGATGGAGAGTCAACAGCCCCTAGGTCTGGAAGTGGCTGATGAGAAAGAGGAGGATTAGCTGGGTCCAGTGCCTAATGTGTGGATGCATAGTGGGCAGGCGAGAGGAGAGGAGTAGAAATCTATGGGCTGGTCCTTGGGATGAAAGAACCACCACTGCTAGCAAAGCCCCACCCTAACTCTGGGGATAAAAGGCAGAGGGTGGAGATGAGCAGGTGTGGCAGACAAGTATTCATCTCCCTGCCAGACAGTCTTGTTAGCCTTCTCTCTCTCTCTCTCTCTCTCTCTCTCTCTCTCTCTCTCTCTCTCTCTCTCTCTCTGTGTGTGTGTGTGTGTGTGTGTGTGTGTGTGTGTGTGTGTGTGTTTGTGTGTGTGTGTGTGTGTGAGAGAGAGAGAGAGAGAGAGTGAGTTTGGGAGCTGGGTCAGAATAGGAAGCCAGATTCACTTAACAACCATGTGACTAACTTAACAACTGCACTGATTCACCTAATAACGGTGGCAGGAAAGGTCGTAATATGGGGCAAAACTCACTTCATGTCCCACTTAGCAACATACATTTTCAACTCACTTGCGGTCATAAGCCAAGGGCTTTCTGCACTGTGCTGTTGAAGACTTATGCTAATTTATTGGTAAACCAGTAATGGCCAACCTCCCTCTTAAAATAGAGTGAAAGTTGTCTGCGGATTTGTCCCCAAACTTGGGCTTATGCCCAAGGTTAAAAAGTTTTTTTAGGTCATTAAGAGAGCAATTCTTGGTCACACCTACTTAAAGGGGTACAGATTTGATCCTTATAGGATCAAAAGATTGTCTCTAATTTCGCCTGAACTTACTGGGGGAGGGAAATAACTTGGTGATAGTTACAGCGATTTGATCACCTGGAATTCTACATTCTTTCCCTGCTTTGGCATCCTTTTTAAAAAGATTCTATTCCACTATTTCTTTGATATTAGTGTAACTCTTGTCATGCAGTGTTGTCCCACGGTGAGTTGGCTGTAGTGAGTTGACCTGTTCTGATCTAGGTTTCCCAAGAGCATGAAGCAAAAACCTTGTCCTGGCAAAAAAACTTTTACTAATTTACTGTGAATTCTGTTCATTCAAATCCAGCAAAGTCTTTCAAAGGAGGATTTACAGTCACAGACCTTATCTGGCTTGGAGAGCTCTTTTATTTCCTCTGGGAGGGGCCATTCATCATCTACCTGTGGCCTTACTCCCAAGTCGATTCCTGTTATTTAGCTGTTCCCTTCATCAGACAACTCTGCGCATGCACACACTTGGGAACAGACTCCAGCTGTTCTTCTGCCTCACTGATATCTGACTCCGAAGGTAGCTGATAACTGGCATATGGCTCTGGCCTCCTCTCTGCCTCCGGCACAGAGCCCTCAGCAGAGCCTTCCCCAGACTCCAGGACTGGCCCATGTTCCTCCCCAACCTCCTCACTGTCCGAATCTGCTGCCAGCTCTGCTGGTAGGCCACAACTTGACCACAGAAAGTTTCCTGTGGCAAGGTGGCTACGGCGATTTGTCGTAGACCGATAGTGGTTAGAGGTGACAACATGTGACCCAAGAATAAATCAGCATGGCCCAACCATGACCAAAAGCTTTTGCAGTCACGTTCAACATTATTTATAGACCAAGGCTGGCCAGTTGGACAAATGCTCTATACAGTTTCTAATTTTCCTAGTATCATTTTTATTAAAAAAAAATATGATCGCCTATTTCATCATGAAATAATTCTTTTGGTCGCATCCTCAGGAAACCACATTCATTCCACCCCCACCCGCACCTTGTAACTCCTCTTGGGCTTTGATGTAAGTGAATTCAAAGTATGAAAATGGGCCCTGTTAGACAATTCTTTTTTTTTTTAAAGAAAAAAGCCGACAAGTAGTTGCGTCAGTTATTCTTTAACCTGTCAGGAATGTCAAACCTGTTGTAACTTTAATTTTAGTGATGAGAGAGGCAAACAGAAAGGTTAATTTTATGTTTCAGAACCACAGTAATTCTGCTTAAAGCTATGCAGAAGATCCTAAGAGAACATGCAGTGTAAAATGCCCCTTTTTGTAGAGTTGAGTTGAAGTTGGCATGTTCTGTGGAAGGTGAACAGCTTTAGTTTACTATCAATCTTGGGAGATAATGTTTGCTACACCTATGTGAAGCTGTACTTTGAGAGTGTTTGGGTTATCTGGAAGATATGACTACCTCAAGTTTTGAAGCAGGAGACTTAGTCTCTACACCAGTGTGTCTGTCCTCTTAACAGATTTACAGATTTGGAAGGGACCTTGTAGGTCATCTAATGCAACTCCCTACCCCAACAGGAGACCCTACACTATTTCTGACAAATGACAGTCCAGTCTCTTCTTGAAAGCTTCCAGTGATGAAGCTCCCACAACGTCTGAAGGCAACTTCTGTTCCATGGGTTGATTATTCTCACTGCCGGAAAGTTCCTCCTTATTTCTAGGCTGAATCTCTCTCCTTGGTCAGTTTCCATCCATTGTTCCTTGTCTGGCCTTCAGGTGCTTTGGAAAATAGCTTGACTCCATCTTCTCTGTGGCAGCTCCTCAAATATTGGAACACTTCTATCATGTTTCCCCTGGTCCTTCTCTTCACTAGATTAGACATGCCCAGTTCCTGCAACCGTTCATTGTATGTTTTAGTGACCTCTCCTCTGATCATCCTGTTTGCTCTTCCATACACTCTTTCTAGAGTCCCTTGGGGGCTCTGCTGAAGCACGGTAGCTCATGTGGTTAGGACACTGGGGTGATGATCAGCAAGCCCATGTTTGAGACCCAAGTGCTGCTGCATGATAGAGTGAGCTCCTGTCATTCGATCCAGCTCCAGTCCATTAAGTAGTTCGGAAGCATGCATTCGCAAGTAGATGTGGATAGGTACCACTTCAGTGAGCACATTAATAGGACTATGATGCCAGAAGCCCCCAATCAGGCACACATAGCAGGCAACAGTGATGTCACTGGCTGATCCTTTCAACCCATAAGTGCCTTTGGGCTTCATATGAACATGAGAATAGATCTATTTCAAGCTATTTAGCTCTCATCAGCTAGCCATACCCTTACTGGGATTTGAACCTGGGCTGTATGGTTAGCTGATGAGAGCTAAATAGCTTGAAATAGATCTATACTAGTCTCCCTTTATTTATTTATCAGCATAAAATGCAACACAAAAAAGGTATCAACATTTAGTACTGTAAGGAACTCCAGACCGCTCCTAAGTTAAGGAGTGGAATGTCTGCCAGTCTGAACTGAAGTAACGGAAAGTGGGGGTGATATGCTGACTCTGTAAACCGCTTAGAGAGGGCTGAAAGCCCTATGAAGTGGTATATAAGTCTAACTGCTATTGCTATTGCTAAAGTGAGGCAACTGGCAGTTGGAGTAGACTTCTTTTAAGGTGGGGAGGGGGAGTAGAACTCCTTAGCATCAGAGCATGTTAATTACTGTATAAGAAATACTAATGATTTGATGGTCTTTTTGAAAAATCCTTTCTTAGCGAGTACCTAGAAGCCAAGAGGAACATACGTGTCAAATTTCAAGTTTGTAGGCTTTATTGTTCTGGAGATTTTGTGATGAATGAGTGGTATTTGCCTTTTATATATATAATTATACTTATACAATTATACTGTAATAATTACTTATATAATTATACTGACCTCAAGAAGATGAAAGGCCAAGGCAACCCTCAGCCGGTCAGGATTGAACTCCCAACAGTGGGAAAATTTAAACTGCAATATTTCAATTTCAAACTTCAATAAAGCATATTGAACCAGATGAACATTTACTTAACTTATTGACATGAAGACTCTGCATGATAAGGTAAGACAAAGAGGCATAAAAGAAATCTCTTCATGTCTTTCTATTTGAATTAGTCTCAGATTTGTAGCGTAATTGTCTATCTCATTTTCATCACACTAGCATATTTGCATTATAATATTGAACATTTTTCCGGGTCAAGAGTTTTATTTAAGAACCCTGGTGGCACAGTTAGAATGCAGTATTGCAGGCTGATTGTGCACACCACAGTCAGCAGTTCGATTCTGACCGGCTCAAGGTTGCCTCAGCTTTCCATCCTTCTGAGGTCAGTAAAATAAGGACCCAGATTGTTGGGGGCAACAGGCTGACTCTATCAATCACTTATAGAAGGCTGTAAAGGACTGTGAAGCGGTATCTAAGTCTATTGTTGTTGCTATTTCTCTATCTTGAATCTCTAAAACCAATAATGGCAACAGTTATTTTAAATCTCCCTTGTTCTCCAAATCTGCAACACCAAAGATGGGGATAGCAAAGAAGAAAACCTATTGTGTTCTATATGATATTAGATAAGGACTTGCAAAAAGAAAATTTCCGAGATAAAATAACCATCCAAGGCTGTGACTTGCAAGCCAACCACTGTTCCCTCTATTTAAACAATAAAATAAATAATTTAATGGTCAACTTGAATTCTGATAATTACATAAGATATGAATGTTTGGAAATCCAGATGACCATTGGATGATTGCAAAGTGATACAAGTATTTTAAATGCTTAATTCTCTGCCTTTGGGTTTTACTAGCCCAGAACTGGTAGTCTTATCAACTGATTGTAGATACTGTATATTTTATGGACTTCCCTCCTTCCTTCCTTCCTTCCTTCCTTCCTTCCTTCCTTCCTTCCTTCCTTCCTTCCTTCCTTCCTTCCTTTCTTCCTTCTTTTCCTCCCTCCCTCCGTTCTCCTCCTCCTTCCTCCCTCTCCTCTCTCCCTCCCTCCCTCCCTTCTTTCTTCTCCTGTTTCCTTCCTCCCTCCCTTCTCCTTCCTTCCCTCCCTCCCTCTGTCCCTCCCTCCCTTCCTCCTTTTTCCTCCTGCTTCCTCCCTCTCTTCTCTTTCCTTCCTTCCTTTCTCCTCCTGCTTCCACCCTCCCTCTCTCCCTTCCTTCTCCTTCCTTCCTCCTTTCTCCTCCTGCTTCCTCCTTCCTTTCTTCCTTCCTTCCCTCCTCCCTCCTTCTGTCCCTCCCTCCCTCCTTTATCCTCCTGCTTCCTTCCTCCCTCCCTTCTCCTTCCTTCCTTTGTTCCTTCCTTCCATCCTCCCTCCATCCCTCTGTCTTTCCCTTCCCTTCTCCTTTCTCTTCCTCCTTCCTCCCTTCTCTATCCTTCCTTCCTTCCTTCCTTCCTTCCTTCCCATCTTTCTGCAGACCACTTAGATTTTGGAACCAAATTATGGCAACAAACAAAAAAACAAGGTTTCGCTTCTTCTCATCTTAGTCTTTATCTAATTATAACCTCTGTTCCAGGCCAAGGGCTCCAGTTTACTCTAAGCAACAGCATTTTTTTTTTATAATGTCAGGCCTTTTTCTGCTGCCTTTCAGTACTTTTCAAACATGTTAGAAATGGTGTGGATGGAATGATACCATTTCACTGGAGTGGGAATATGCTAACTGATCCTTTCCAACTGTGTGATTTTTATGACAGCTGCAATTTACTCCAATAAGTCAGACGGAGCTATTCTTAGGAGAAGAAACCACATGAAGATAACTTCTGGCTGTGACTAAAGTTGGCAGGGGAACCTAGAGAAATTAACCATACCATTTGGATAATCACAATGCATTTAGTTTGCCCAAATAAATAATCTGTCTGTCTGTCTGTCTGTCTGTCTGTCTGTCTGTCTGTCTATCTATCTAGCTATCTAGCTATCTATCATCTATCTATCTATAAAATTATTATAATCTGCAATAATTCCTCCCTTATGGGACAAAACATCTGTATGTATTCATAATAACATATCTAAGAAGTAATCATTCTTGTTTTTTAACAAGAAAAGAGCAAATAAGAAATATTAGTTGACTTGGAAACTCTTTTGACTTAGCAGTTATTCAGCTAAAAAAAATCCCAAAGCCTTGGAGGGTTTTTTCCTTTTCATGTTGTTGTATTACTTTTGAACAAAATCTGAAATGTGATATGTTAGACGACACAGGGTATACAATTTTTATTACTATTATTATCATCAGCCAAAGGAACAATTTTTCATTTCTTTAGGTAGCTACTAGCCAATAACCCTTTTTATAGGAGGAAAATGTCCGGACCAAACATAATTTCTATGTTGGATTTTCCCTCTTACCAGAGGGAGCCCCCTTGTGGAGTACTGTGAAGCCGTTACCATGGCAACTCCACTGTGCTGTACAGTAGAAGCCATTTTATAGCAGTACCATAGAAGCTATTTTAAGGCACAACGGGCTGTATCTTAACAGAACACTCCCCTGAGGGGCATTAGTTGTGTTTTACCCCTACAGTATTTGTTTCCAGAGATTAAGTCATCTGTGTACCATGCTTGGTTCAAATTGCTTGAGGTGTTCCAGAGTTATGCTATAACACACACACACACACACACACACACACACACACACACACACACACACACACACCAGACACACACACACACACACACACAGAGGGGGGAGAGAGAGGGTTTTATATAGATAGATGGATAAATGAGAAATCAGGAGGAACATTCTTGGAAATTTTAGTTTAGACACATTTCTTAGGTAGTACAATTAAAAGCTCCTTTTTGTGGTCTTCCGGCATCCAACCGAAGAGCCCAAGACCTTTCCATCTTAATTAACTCTGCAGGAAAGACAAAACTTTTTTATGCCTGATATCCATGTTGGAGAATGAGTATTGTAGATGAATGCTCAATGCTTGGGGAATAGATTTATGGTTTGACAAATGATTCTACCATTAAAAAATATATATTAAATCATTTTTTTTAAAAAAAGATCACCAGATCAAACTTAGAGTGAAATGGTAGAATGTTTTCTCTCAGTTATAACTCCCAAGTTATCAAACTGTTTCATATATGTTGATATGAAGGTGTGGAACCTTCTAAAAAAAGTCCACAAACTCATTCTGGAAACCTAAATTCTCAAGGAACGTAGTAACAGATGTTATTAACAGAATAAGATCATATTAATGGAAAAGATAACAAAAATACTATTTTAAGTTTTCAAGCACCTTAATGTTAACAAGAGCACCACACAGGAATCCATATTTGCAAGTCTTCTTGGATCAGAACGTAGAGCTCTGTTTTTTTTCCATAAATTACCTTGAAGGGTGTACTCTCAACATCTTGTAAAAATCCGAAGGCATTGTGATTGCTGGTTGTTACAAGGGTAATGAATAACTAGCTAATTCAGGAGAAAACATGCTCCATCTAACTTGAATTATGCATAAGGACAAACTATGCATTTGACAGGGGGAATAAAAACCTTCATTGGCATTAAGCAGTTACACATTATAAGGAAAGCTAGGGTAATATGGAGGCTGAGAATTATTAACTGACAAACTTAACTCTTGACTTTATTAAGAAGCATGAAAAGTCACTATTTCTGGTGTTCACCAGAAGCGTTAATAAGACCACACCTGGAATACTGCATCCAGTTTTGGTCATCACATTACAAATAAAAAGATGTTGAGACTTTGGAAAAAGTGCAAAGAAGAGCAACTAAGATGATTAAAGACCTGGAGGCTAAAATGTATGAAGTATGGTTGCAGGAATTGGGTTTGGCCAGTCTTACGAAAAGAAGGACTATGGGTGACATGATAGCAGTACTCTGATATTTGAGGGGCTGCCCCAAAGAAGAGGGGCTCAACTTATTTTCCAGGATAAGAAACAATGGATAGAAACTAATCAAGGAATTAAGGAGAAACTTCCTAACAGAGACGATTATTAACCAGTGAAATAGCTTCCCTACAGAAGCTGTGGGTGATCCATCAATGGAGGCTTTTAAGAAAAGACTGGACAATCACTTGTCTGAAATGGTAGAGGGCAGTGATGGCTAACCATTGTGTCATCGTGTGCCAAAAGCGTGCACGTACCCGCACCCATAATGTAATGCACACCTGACACCCCACATGCCCCCTGCCCCCATGCATATGCATGTGCATCTCCCACATGCGCCCTGCGCCTCGCACATGCAAGGCAGAGACCCAATGACCAGCTGGCCAGCAGGAGGCACGCACGTGCACGTGCGCAGTGTAGCTGGGTGGGAGAGATGGCTGGTGTACCCAGAGAGAGGGCTCATGTGTGCCATAGATTTGCCATCACAGGAATAGGGTCCCCTGCTTGAGCAGGGGGTTGGACTAGAAGACCTCCAAGGCAGTGGTGAAATTCACCTTTTTTACTACCATTTCTGTGGGCATTGCTTGGTGGGCTTGGCAGGGGAAGGATACTGCAAAATCCCCATTCTCTGGGACAGAGAATTGATGGGGGCAGGGCCATCCAGAGATGGTATTTACTGGTACTCTGAACTACTCAAAATTTCCACTTCCGGTTCTCCAGAACTGGTCAGAACCTGCTGAATTTCACCCCTGCTCCAAGATCCCTGCCAGCTCTACTCTGATTGATTGATTGAAGCTGTGCTGGACTGCAGTGCCCATGGTCCCCAACCAATGAGGAGGACACTGCTGCACAGTTCTTTCTTTCATTCAGAAAATACACTGACCCAACATCGAGACGATCAGTATTATTCATTTTGTTCTAGGTAGCTTTTAATGACCTTTTCATGATCCATTGCTGAAGTCAAGACAACTCCAGCCGTTTCTGAAGTTGTCATTCTTTGTTTGGCGGATGGGAGGGAGGGGAATGAACTTTCTTCTTTACAGCAGACGCCTTTTCCACCCTTGCAAACAGGCCCAAGAGAGAAAAGAGAGATCCTGCAGAAGGAGAAGGAAATTAACTGTGGCCTTGGAAAGCAATTTTTTTACTGTTTCGTTTCCCATAAATCAAATATTTAATGTTGCAGTTAACGTCTGTCTTATTAGTGGAGGAAAGCATGTGCTGATAGATCGGTGGGAGCTAATGGCCATTCTTCCAGGATCTTGGAAGAGTTACATTTTTAATTCTGTGTTTCATGGTAATTGAGGAGGCCAGATTCTGTCTCAGGAGGGAAGCAATAAAGCTACTTTCCCAATTAAATTCCAACTGCCATTGGCTGCTGAATAAGCCAAATGCCATCCAGGCTAAGGGACTATTCTCAGTGGTCACGAGTTGGCAGATAGTTGGCCAACTTGTTGCTTTCTGGACTCTTGATTTAGTAAATCCCTAGTTAAGGGTTTGAGTTGATTTCAATTATCAAGTCTCTAGACCATTACCCCACCCCGTTTTAATATTTGGCCCTAAAAGTAATTTAGAGCTGAAATCCATTTGTTAACCTCGTTGCCCCAAGACATTAGTCAAATATAAACACAGAGGTTTAACAGAATATGTTATTTATGCATGTACAATTCTCTGGAAAGACTGCTTGCCAATTCAAATTTTCTCTAAAAAAAAAAAAGAAAAGAAAAGAAATATAGAAATGCTTTCTCCCGCTGAAGAATTTCCAGCTTGAGAATTGGAAATAAAATCCTGATTCAGGAAATAATTATGTATTTTGCAACTGGAAAAAAATAGGCAACAAAACATAAATTACTCTTTCAAATGTGTTGACAAGACATCTGAATTAATCCACAAATATAATTTATAGCACATGTGCGTATAAAATGCATATGAATGTGTGTGTGTGTGTAGACACTCTCGTGCACACAGAATCCATTTTAAAAAATGGATTTTTATTAGAACTCATATATGTGTTCCAGTTTTTGACAGGAGAAATAATTATTCCATAGGAATGAAATATCCATAGTGTATCAGTCAGACTTTTTTACTTTCTGACTGTGAGACTTATTGTAGGATACAAGGTGGGGATTATAAAGGAAGAAGGGAATCCAATGACAGAAATCAAGTTGCAATATCAGAGAATCATGGATTTGAAGGGACCTAAGAGATCCATCTCTGATGGATGATGGATTGAAATGATGAAATGGTGGATTGAAAACCTTCAGTTTTCAATATATACAAATGTGTATACATCTACAGTATCAGGACAATGCAGGCAGGCAGGCAGGCAGGCAGACCTACCTCCTACCTACCTACCTACCTACCTACCTACCTACCTACCTACCAATCTGCCTGCCTGCCTACCTACCTACCTGTCGGCTAGTGACCCCCAGGGGGAGAGCCTTCTCTGTGGGAGCGCCTTCCCTCTGGAATGAGCTGCCCCCGGAGCTTCGTATAATCCCCGACCTCCGGTCCTTCCGATGTGCCCTAAAAAGTTGGCTTTTCCAGCAAGCCAGCCTGGCCTGAACAAAACAAAACAAATTATTGACTACTGTTAATTTTAATTTTAATTCTTTAAAAAAAAATGTCATTGTCAATTTTAATTGGGTTTGGGTTATCCTATTTAATTTATTTTTCACTTTTGTATTATGTGTTTCTTTTAATGTTGTACGCCGCCCTGAGTCCTTGGGAGAAGGGCGGCATATAAATCGAATAAACCTTAACCTTAACCTACCTACCTACCTATAATCTCTCTATCTATCTATGTATCGTCTGTCTGTCTCTATATCTATTTACAGTATCTATCTATCTATCTATCTATCTATCTATCTATCTATCTATCTATCTATCTATCTATCTATCTATCTATCTATCTCTATATCTATTTACAGTATCCATCCATCCATCCATCCATCCATCCATCCATCCATCCATCCATCCATCCATCCATCCATCCATCCATCCATCTATCTATCTATCTATCTATCTATCTATCTATCTATCTATCTATCTATCTCTAACATCCTATCAAAGTTTGTAAGATTTATGCCAAAGCCCTAAATCAAAGTTTCATTCTTTTCCACTTTTCAAACACAAAATTCAGTAGCGGTCTCCATGTGGAAACAAAAGTACTTATATTCTTTTCTTTAATCAAAATAGTCCATTTTGCCATTTCAGCCAACCCCGTCAACTTCTGTCTATGATGGGAATTGAGACTCCTTCCATTTTTCTGCATACAATAATCTTGCGGCAGTCAACATATAGAGTAACAAAGTTACTTAATCTTAATCAAGCCCAAAATTTCCCATGCACCAGTTAAGTGACCCTTACCTCATTTTACAAGCTTTTTTTTTTAACACGGTGAAGAGAATCGTTGCAGTTGTTAAATGAATCATATGGTCATTAAGCAAATCTGGCTTCTCTCATTGACTTGCTTGCTGAAAGTCGGATAGGAAGGTTACAAATGGTGATCATGTGACACCCCCCCCCCCCCAGGACTGTGCAACTGTCACAAGCCAGTGGCCAAATGCCTGGATTTTGATCACATGACCCAGGGAGCTGCTGCAATGCTTGCATGTGTGAAAAACTAGTTGTGATGACCCAGAGCATGGCACAGAGATAACACAAACAGCTGGCAGTTCAAACTACTCCTTTATTGCTACCAATCACCCCAAAGGCTCCCACGTTTCTGGCAAGTTCCAGTGCAGAAATATAACAAACCCCCACACAAACCTCAAATAGCTTCTGGCTGCTATCTGCATGGCAATAAATCCCAAATGCATTTGGCAAAACAAGGACAAATCAAGGAGTTCATGGAGCAAAAGATCCAGGCAATTAGTCCAGAACACCAATAAAGAATGCAAGGACTCTTGGCAAATTCAAATGTCAGCACACAACACTTCAGGAACTCAGCGCTTGTTCCCAACAAATGCTCCTCCCCACAGCATCTCCTTAAGTCTCATTCCCCAGGTGTGCCTGGTGAAGGTGTGCGGGGCACTCTCCTCCTGAGTAATCTGATCAATCTGCGCTGATCATGCCTTCTCTGCACTCTCCGAGTCCTTGGATCAAGAGGTCGGCAGGACTCCGATTAGTGACCAGGCACGGGGTTGAATGTTGGTACAGTAGGTACCGAGATATTTTGTCTTTTATGTTGTCATAATTCATCCTTCCCAGAGCCTCTTTTGCCGAGCGGACTGCCCGTTCCGCTCGGCCATTGCTGGCCGGGTGGAAAGGAGCTGTTAGAACCTGCTGGACACCTAGCATGGCTAAGAATGCCTGGAAGGTGGCTGCGGTCCATTGTGGCCCGTTATCAGAAACAACTACATCCGGCAAGCCATGGCATGCAAAAAGCCGTTTCAAAACCCTGATAGATACCTCGACGGTGGTAGTGGTCATACATACCACCTCCACCCAGTTTGAGAAGGCATCAACTATCACCATAATGTGGGTGCCTTGGATAGGGCCAGCAACATCAAGGTGTAACCTCGATCAAGGTCCCTTAGTTCCTCCCATTCCCTGGGTTCCGCACTCACCAGGGGTGGCCGAGCTTGACATTCTGCACACTGCGCCACCCACACTTTTATGGCTTCATCCATTTCCGGCCACAACATGTAACTGCGGCCGAGGGCCTTCATGTAAACAATTCCAGGATGACCCTCATGGAGCCACTGTAACACCTGGGTGCGAAGAGCTGTAGGAATAACAACCCGGCTGCCCCATAGTAAACACCCTTGGAGCATTGATAATTCTAATCGCCGCCTTCCATAAGGCACAGACCCTCCATCCAAACCCTCAGCAGGCCATCCCCTGCGTAGCCAATCTAAAACCTGGGAGAGGTTTTGGATTGTTGCGTATATGGGCCGCAATATCAGTGGACATTAGTGGCAAGGTAAGATCCTCGACCGTCATAACGCGGGAGGTTGGAGCCGGTCCTGGGCCTTTAAGGGCAGTGGACATTGGCTCAACGCACCGGTGTGCCCTACATGCTTACCTGGGCGATGCTCCAACTGATAGGAATATGTGTCCAAAAATTCAGACCATCTCAGCATTCGTGGGGATAGAATAGGGGGTGTTGGAGGATCTCTGGCTAAAATCCCCAGAAGAGGTTTGTGGTCAGTCACCAAGAGGAAGTGGCGGCCGTACAGGTAGTCATGAAATTGTTTAACACCTGCTACGGCCGCCAGTGCCTCCTTATCGACCTGACTATAATTCCATTCAGTCATCAATAAGGTTTGAAAAATATAAGCAATAGGGGCTTCCTGACCAGAGGGAAGGATATGAGCCAGAACAGCCCCTATCCCAAAAGGGGAGGCATCACAGGTCAGGGTTAATGACAGATTTTCGTGGTATTGAATTAGGACAGCTGAGGAAGTGAGGAAACGCTTAACATCCTCAAAAGCTTTAGCCTCCCGTGGTCCTCACTGCCATGTAGCCAAGTTGTCCAGGAGCTATGCAAAGGCTCTGTGACATATGCCTTATGCAGTAAAAAAACTGCATAAAAGTTAAGTAGACCCCCCCAAAGCCTGCAATTCAGATTTTTGACTGCGGGGTTGATGCTTTATTGATGACATTCTCTACTCCTCGTCACCAATTTTAAGTACTCAGCTGAAGGAAGATCAAACTGAGGCGATCTATTCAGGAACAGCAACTTTATTAGTCAACAACCACTCACTAGTCAGAACAGAACAGAAGAACTTAGGTTTGACAGTTATTTATAGTGAAGCTGTCAAACTGGCAACCAATTAGAACGCCGCCAGCTCTTGCTGACAACGCCTGCGGGTTCCAGCCAATCCTGGCACCCGCTGGTGATGATTGACACCTCACGGTTGCCATGGTTCGGACACAACACTTTGGTCAGTAATGGAATGGTTGTAAGCCAACAACTAACTGTAGTCTTCCTGCCTTTGCACAAATCTGCTACATATTTGGCACATGAAACCCTGACTTCGACATTATAGCATGAATTATATACTACAGCTAAAATTATAAGCAGCAGAATGTGACATGTGCATGTACTATTTAAGTAGATTTGCCAGGCAGTCATGTTCTGCTATAACTCCCCTTTGGAATGTATAATCAAATGTAAAACTAGATTTCACCTCTGCATGGGTCGCGAAATGAGCTTCAGAACGGCCTCAGAAAGATGTGTTTTTAAAGTCCCTTTTATTATATATGAAGCAAATGATTTTTGAATGAAAAATTAATCATTTCAAACAAGATCAAAGTTGATTCATTTAAAGATACAAAGAACACGTTGTGTGATCCCTAAAGCAACATACTCTACATACTGTACAGTCAGTATTTTTTTTATATTTTATTTTTTTAGGAGGGGAAAACAACCTAAACCTTCAGATAATTTCGACCATAAATATTGTCTTATGTCTCTGGGACTTGTCCCGCATCACAGGAAAATACCATTATGCAAGAAGCAGTTCAAGTACAAACTTTAATAAATATACATCTTCACTTCTGTATAAGCGAGCTTTCTGGTACATTAACAGCATCTTTCATTTATTTTCAGTTTTGTGTAATTTATTCGGTATGGTGCCTCTGTTGGGCTGGAGCCATCTAAAATAAATGTTACAATAATGAATCTGATTTAAATGCAGTATTTCAAAGAAATCCTCTCTTAATATCCTGCTGGAAGGCTTCTTTCCAAGAATTCACGATGGGAAAATCGTGGTTTTGCAGGAGAAACAAATATGTGCTTGATTTTCAGGGCCATGGTATAAACCATGAGGATTAATGCGGAATTCTGGAGTATTTCTATTTCTTAAGATGGATCTAGCTGGCTATTCATTACAGTTGTAGTTTTCAAACCTGTATCTAAAGAAGTCTATGAAGGGCCAGGAAATTTTCTTGCTCAGATTCTACGTGCTTGGTCACATAAAACTGGTCATGTGCACTGAGATTGGTTGTTGTCTTGCAGAAGTTTCATTACTATTACTAGGTAATATCATCAGCTCTAGCTTTCTCATGCAGAAACAGTTGTTGTTCCTACCCTGTTTTCCCAAAAATAAACCCTCCCAGGAAAATAAGCCCAATCGGCTTTTGAGCGCATGGACTAAAATAAGCCCTCCCCTGAATATAAGCCCTCCCCTGAAAATAAACCCTCCCCGAAAATATTGCAACATAGCAGCAGCCATGAGGTGACCACGCTCACTGCTTCCTGCACCTCAAAAATAATAAGGCCTCCCCGAAAATAAGGCCAAGTGCTTATTTCAGGGGTCAAAAGAAAATAAGATCTTGTCTTATTTTAGGGGAAACATGGTAGATAGAGGCTAGATTTATCATAGACATTATTTATTTCCTAGATTTATCCCATTGTGTGCTTTCTGAAACATTTGCTGCTGTGGTACCCATAGAAGATTATGTAGGGTTGAACTGAGCGGCCCTTGATGGTCTTTGGTCTTGATTGTTTTTTTTAAAAAAAAATATTTTTATTGTTTTTATATCGCAAGTTCCATTTCTATATTGAACAGTGTGTTTTCTAGGTATCCACATTGTTCAAATGTAAACATCATCATAATAATTACAATTGTATCAATATGCAAACATATATCAGATAATATTGACCGTTATTAAAAAGTATACTATCTTCCATATAGACCTCCATTATATCACCATCAAAGTATTTACTAATCAATTTCTCTTTCCCATATAGTCCTTATTTTCACATAAATCCACTCATCTAACATCTGTATCTGTGAACTAGCCATTTGCAAAAAGATTCCCATGTCATAAAATATTCCGAGTCTTCTTTTCCTTTGATTGTTTTCTTGCAGACATTTCATTACCCAACTGGGTGACATCATCAATGCTAGTTGTTTTGATTCTGAGAGGCCTTTCCAAATCTGGGTGTCTAGGCCCTTATAGTCCTCCAGATGAAGTTTCAGGAAAACATTCTGTAAGTGAATCATAGAAGTATAAAAAAGTTTGCTAACAAGGAAATGGCAATGCCGACTGAATTATGTTCTTCTTCCTCTTCTATTACTACTACCTTCTCTCTTCCTTCTCCACAGTCCTCCTTCCTCCTCTTCTCCATTTTAATCTGGACACCGTGTCAGGGTTCTAAATAGCATCTAAAAGTAAATCAGAGTCCAAGCAAAGTGTTGCTCAAAGTTCCAATTTATTAAGAGAGCCATGTTGGCACATCTGGGAAAACGTGAATCTGAAAACTTCCCGGTTTTCCCAACCCAGTTGAAAGTTCAAGATCTTGCCCCCACACCCACAAGTCCATCACATGGTCCAATCCCCCACTGCCATGCTGGCAATTCTACCCATCCAATTCCGGTCAGGTGCAGAGGTGCAGAGACAAAGGATGACCTTGGCCTTCTATAAAGAATTTAGTTATGGCTACAAAGTATCTAACTCCGTGCAACCCCCCCTCCCATTTTCCCACAATAGAAAATGCATAGCAGAATAATAGAAAGTGTGACAGGCCAAAGGTCCAAAAGAAAAGATGGCTGCAGGCCTGACATACATAGCTTGTATAATTGTGACAGGCAGAGCCTGGCTTCCCAAACGTTGGGCCCAGGATGGTGGGTTAAATAATAATGCAACACACAGCCATTAATGTCTAAAGCCCTGGCAACAAAAGTGAGTACACCCCTAAGTGACAATATGCAAATGGGGCCCAAGTAGCCATTTTCCCTCCCTGGTGTCATGTGTCTTGTTAAGACCAAATTTAATACACCTGCTCCCCCTTCACACCTGAGACCTTGTAACACTAATGAATCATGGAATGATGAAAAGATGGCAAACAAAAGATAATCTTGGGTGGTTCCTTCTCAGAAGGTAAGGCAAGCCAATAGCTTAGTCTTCTGTTGCTCTCTTTTGATGTCTTGTTGAATAAAAGTACCTGTTATGAATCTAAACACAGGGGACCATGGACCTACCAGGGGAGAATTCATCTCTAAGACTTTTGGCTGGTTGATTTAGGTGGATCTAGCATTGGTTGTATTATTTATGGAACAGGGGTTTATTCTTTAAAACCAAAACATTTCTTAAGACTGTGATGGCAAACCTATGGCACGTGTGTCCGAAGTGGCACGTTGATCCATGTCACCTGGCAAGCATGCCATCACCCATTCCTCTTCCAGGTTTCTGGTGCACATCTGTGCATGGTGATCAACTGGCCTTCGTGCATGTGGCAGTGCCAGAAACTGGAAGGTCATTTTCCAGCTGATCATTGCCCTCGCATGTGCATCAATAACCAGAAAACTAGCTGGCCGGCATGGGAGAAACCAAAAGTTCATTTTCCGGCAGATGCATGCCTCCTGGGCAGCTCCTTTTCTGGGTTGCGGCCCAGATGAGAGTGTAATGCCCGAAAAGGAGTTGTTGCCGAAACAATTTGCCGTCTTAGGAGAATGAGAGACAATCGCCAGCTATTCCACCATGGATTTCTGCACAGTATGGCAGGGACTGAAATCTTGCCCATATTATGCAAACTCTCTGAATGTGTGCAGGTTTAGGGGCTTTTTTTCCTGGAGAGCTGTGTTATTGTTTTGGCTCCCCATTGTTGACATTAACACAAGGCCAATTTACCAAAGTTTGACATGTTTGCACAACTGCATATAATTTAAACCAAAAACTTGACTTTCAAATGAACTTTCCTGTTCTTTCAGTTCTTTCCAGTTCCCACTTCCAGAATTATAACGATTGAACCCCCAAAAAGCTCATTACTATTTTAAATCACTTGCTTGAAGAAGCTCCCAATCAGCTAGATAATGAGTGTAATTTCAAAGCTTTAGTTAAGACTTCCTAACAGGTTATATCCATCAAGAACTGATTTGACTTTCATGCCAGATGTAACACTTTGTCTAAGAAAGAGCAATCTTCAAATTAATGCCAAGGAAAAGCAATTCTACAATGCCACTATTCCCCTGTTAAGTTTATTTTAGAAAGCTTAATAAATGGAATTTAAATCATGGTGGCATCATTTCTCTGCAGCATTGATTGATTGTAAAAATAACTCTAATAAATCCTTACCATACCTTGTAAGTAGGAACAGTCATTATGACAGACTGCAATCATATTTTGAGTTCCAAAATACAGAGGATTATTAATTATTTTAAAGTGGAGAAAAACCAGCGCTGTCTCATAAATTTAAAATTAATTTACATTGGGAAACAGGTTAAAGTCCCTACTCTGTTTGCATTGTTGACAAAAATCTATCCAGAATGACAGAAAGAGGGGGAGAAAGTTTTTCAGGTGTAGTTTGGAAGTTCTATTTTCCCACGGGTTGAAAGGAGAGAATTCCCCACCCCCATCCAAATAATAAAGACTCCTGCAAGTCCCTTGGACTGCAGAGTGACCAAACCAATCAGTCCTAGAGGAGATCAACCATGACTACTCTTTAGAAGGCCAGAGCCTGAAGATGAAACTTAAATACTTTGCCCACTTAATGAGAAGGAAGGACTCCCTGGAGAAGAGCCTAATGCTGGGGAAGACTGAGGGCAAAAGAAGAAGGCGACGACAGAGAAGGAGGTGGCTGGATGGAGTCACTGAAGCAGTTGGTGTGAGCTTAAATGGACTCCAGGGAATGATAGACAGGAAGGCCTGGAGGAACATTGTTCATGGGGTCACAATGGGTCGGACACAACTTCGCAACTAACAACAATAACAATAACTCTATTAGTCTATCAATATTATTTGGATGTGGAAAAAACAACACGTACACACCCTGTGCCTGAAGAGAAAAGTTTTTGATCAGTGTGTGCTACCTGTTCTAACGTATGCTGGTGAAACTTGGACACTCACCTCACAGTCGACACAAAAGCTATAAGCCGTGGAATGAGACACTCAATGCAAAGAGCCAGAGAAAGAGACACGCTCGGCATCACAAGACAAGATAGAAAAGCCTGCACATGAATTAGAGAACAAATGAAAATATACGATGACATCAAGAGAGTAAAAGAATGGAAATGGGCCAGTCACAGAGCAAGAAGAACTGATAGCAAGTGGACCAAAGCAGTCATAGAATGGATCCCACTGGATCAAAAGCGCCCACGGCAGAGACCTAAAACAAGATGGATGGATGACATCAGCAAGTATGGTGGGCCCAATTGGCAAAAGAAAGCTCAGGACTGTATGGGTTGGAAACATGAAGGAGGAGGAGGAGGAGGAGGAGGAGGAGGAGGAGGAGGAGAAGAAGAAGAAGAAGAAGAAGAAGAAGAAGAAGAAGAAGAAGAAGAAGAAGAAGAAGAAGAAGAAGAAGAAGAAGAAGAGGAGGGGAAGGGGGAGGGGGAGGGGGAGGGGGAGGGGGAGGAGGAGGAGGAATTACTTTTATTACAGAGCAAATGCCTCGGTAACGACCAGTGGTAGATTCCAGATCCCGTTCCAACCGGTACGGTTGGAATGGGCCTGGCGGCGTCCACATGGACGCACACATGCATCTTACTGTCTAGTGACGCCTCCGTGAGCCTCCACAACGCTGCAGCTGCTCAGTAGACCATCGTGCAGGCACTGTACATGCTGTGCGCGTAAGCACCGAAGACTTTAAATACAGGTGGCACTGGCGGGTGGCCCCTCCAGAGCACCGTACCGGAACGGTACTCGGTGCTCCGGCCAGGCTCTAGTATGCCCGTACCAGGACATACCGCCTGCAACCCACCACTGGTATCAACTCCACAATACCCAATGATAGCTTCATCTGATGGGGTAGGAGAGTCATGCAAACTTTCTGATGAACTCAAGTCATCTGCTTAAGTAACCAAGAGCCTGTCTGAAGTTTGGGAGTAAAGGAAATTTCTCCTTTGTTCTAGATTGGTTCTCTCCTTGATCAGCTTACAATATTTGCTTCTTGTTCTGCCTTGGAGAATAGGATGACTGGCAATATTTGAATATTGTTATTAAGTCACCTCCCAGACCCCAGTCCTTTGGCCCACTTTGAATTTAACAGAACCACAGAATAATAAGAGTTGGAATGGAACTCTTTGCTCATGCAGGAGACAAGTGGTTGTCTAATCTCTTCTTAAAACCCTCCAGTGATGAAGCACCCACAACTTCTGAAGGCAAGCTGTTCCACTGGTTAACTGTCCTCACTGTGAGAAATTCCTGCTTAATTCTAGGTTGTTTCTCTCCTTGGTAAGTTTCCATCCATGGCGTCTTGATTTGCCTTCAGGTACTGTTGCCTTCAGGTGAAGAAGCTTCTTGGATGAGAAGCAAAACATTTTCAAAGGAAAAGAACAAGAAAGTTTAGCTGCCTTTTGGAAAAAAACAGCTTTGAAACAACCATGACCTGGATGATTGAGAATCTCCATAGACCCTACAAGCAGTGGTGGGATTCAGCCAGTTCGCACCTATTCGGGAGAAATGGTTATTAACTTTCTAAGCAGTTCAGAGAACCGGTTGTTGGAAGAAATTTCCTTTTGGTTTTTTCCACTTTACAGGGCTAATCCCGTAAGGAAGGCAGGAAGGAAACATTCTGGTGTTGTTTCTAGCCTAATCTTTTTTGCTCTGCTTATAGAAACTGCCTCTTTGGTTAACTCTTATTACATTGTAACAGCTAAGACAAAGCGCCCATCAACATGAGTGACATTGAGTTGGCCATGCCCACACCGTCACATGACCACCGAGCCATGCCTACCCAGCTGGTCATTAGGGCAGAGAACCGGTTGTTAAATTATTTGAACCCCACCACTGCCTACAAGTGAATCTTCAGTCATCTTGTAGTGCCTATGGAGCTCATGGCTCAGTCTTCCATGTTGTGAAATGCAGTGAATGAATTCTAGATAAATGAGATTGAATCCCATTGAGATTGATGGGTTTTATTTGCAGTTGATTAAAGTTAAGATTTCAGCTTTAATTGGAAAGAGTTTCCACTTTTTGGGGATGTGCATGGAATTTTTTGTTTCACTGTCTTATCTTTAGTAGGCCTAAGGTAGAGATTTCCCTTGCACATATGTGCTAGTCATTCCTGACTCTAGGGGGTGGTGCTCATCTCCATTTCAAAGCCGAAGAGCCAGCGCTGTCTGAAGATGTCTCTATGGTCATGTGGCCGGCATGACTGAACGCTGAAGGTGCATGGAATGCTGTTACCTTCCCACCAAATGGGTCCCTATTTTTCTACTTGCATTTTTGCATGCTTTCAAACTGCTACGTTGGCAGAAGCTGGAACAAGTAATGGGAGCTCACTCCATTATGCGGCGCTAGGGATTCGAACCACTGATCTGCCGACCTTTCTGATCGACAAGCTCAGTGTTTTAGCCACTGAGCTACCGTGTCCTTCCCTTAGTAGGCCTACTGCTCACTCAGTAATTTGGGTTATCGTTCTTACTCGAGGCAACAATGAATTTTTCTCATGCAAAATAAAACAAAAATAAGCAACACTTTTCTGGCCTCAGATAGATGTCAAAAAGTGATCCCTGTTTCTACAACCCTGGGAAAGATAATAAATTTGCTTGTTTCGAAGACTGTGGCGTTTGCTGCAAAAGATTAATTTTGTACTACCCACCCATGGGAAGTTGTGAATGTCTCAGTTTCTGCAATCAAAACATCATCCCCACCTTTTGAATCGGAAGAAAAGCAAGAAGGACAAAGGTTAAGAACAGACAATTCTGCTTCTCCAGCTTGCAAAAACAGAGTGTAGCCAAAAGTAATTTAACAATCGTTTTTATATGGACACATGTCAATGTTACATAGTTACTTCTCACTCTGGATTGACACGGTGTCCGTCTTTCTTTCTTTCTTTCTTTCTTTCTTTCTTTCTTTCTTTCTTTCTTTCTTTTAAATAATATTTGCTCGCCTTTCGCCTATGTTAAGTACTTTGCTGAGACTTGGTTTTGATGACAAGTCTAAAATCTGGGAGAATTGTGTGACACTATAGGCAAATCCTGCCAATCAATCTCCCGATGATTTTGCTTTCATATGTTAATGATGGACATTCAGTGAAAAGCGTGGCAGTGAAATCTGAGGAATTAATCTCACCCTGTTCATGACAGCGTAATTTTTCCACCCCTTTCTGTCTTAATTGGTGTAGATACAGAAATAAAGAGTACAATGCAACTGAGGCCATGCACAGGCTGCTTTTAAGAAAAGCAAAGGCTTTGGCATAAATCTTACAAACAATGTCTTTTTTTTTTAACTTCAATTTTCCTCCACTACTTTTAAACTTAGAGCAGTAATTCTCATTTTCAGATGAAGGTTAAAATGGATGCTAAAGGAAGGTCATAGTTGCAATAGAAGGGAGTATTTGTAGCTCAGGGTTGAACCGTAGGGTCCTTGGCGCTCTTTGAGCTTGGTGGTTTTCTTGCAGACATTTTAATACTCGACTAGGTAACATCATCAGTGCTAGAAGGCACGGAGATTTGTAGAGAAGAGAGAAGGAGAAGGAGGAGAAAGAGAAGGAGGAAAAGGAGAAGGAGGACTGCAGTCCTTGGTACTCTCTGAACTTGGTGTTTTTCTTGCAGATGTTTCGTTACCCAACTAGGTAATATCACTGCTAGAAGTGAAAGAGGTTTGTAGAGAAGGGAGGGAAGGAGGGAGGAGGAGGTGAAGGAGGAGGAGGAGAAGGAGAACTGCAGTCCTTGGTATTTTCTGACCTTGGTGGATTTCTTGCAGACATTTCATTACCCAACTAGGTAACATCATCACTGCTAGAAGGGAGAGGGCTTTGTAGAGGGGCGAGGGAGGGAGGAGAAGGAGAAGGAAGGAGAAAGAGGATTGCAGTCCTTGGTGCTCTCTGAGCTTGGTGTTTTCTTGCAAACATTTCATTACCCAACTAACACCATCAGTGTTAGAAGGGGAGAGAGGTCTGAAGAAGAGGGAGGAACAGGAGGAGGACTGCAGTCCTTGGCACTCTCTGAGCTTGGTGGTTTTCTTGCAGACGTTTCATTACCTAACTAGGTAACATCATCAGTGCGCACGGATGATGTTCCTTAGTTTTCGTATTGAAATGTCTGAAACAAAACCACCAAGCTCAGAGAGCACCATGGACCCCCAAAGCTCATAACTTCCTTTTTCCTTTCTGTCTGGCTTTCTCCAAGTTTTGATTTCTATAAGACTGACACTTTACTTTGCCGTTACTTCCTCTATCAGCTGTAGCGTAGGTCAGCAACAATGGAAGTCACAGTTATGTTTCACCACTCCTTAAATCTGGCTCTGAAATGGCATCGTTTCCATATCTGGAGACCCTCCAGATCTCTGTACTTGAGTTTGGTAAAATTAATGCATAAAAAACAAAATAAAAAGTAATAAAATTTGAGCAAGCTATAAGAGACATCTCGCTGAAGGAGACATGGCTTGAAATGCATTATTTCTGAGACTTTCCAATCTTGCTTACACCTCTTGGATTTCCTGGTGGTCTCATGATGATGTACTAAAACGACCCTTTTTAGTATCCAAACCTACATAAGATAATTCAGGTGCTGTTGCTACCTGTGGAGGCATCTTGTAGGCTGTTCTCATCTAGACTTCCCCAAAAAGCATGAAGCGGATTCCTGGTCCCGACAAAACCCCTTTTATTAAACAAATGTGAACTCCTCTCATTCACATTCAGCAAAGGCCTGGTAAACAGTCTTTCAAAGGTGAATTTATGACCACAGACCTTATCTAGCTTGGAAAGCTGCCATGTGAATATTTTCTAAATGCAGTGGTGTGCAAGGAAAGACTTGGCACAGAGTCTCTGAGATTCACGGACAGATCTTCACACTCCTGAAATGAATGAACGAATGAATGAATTGTTTTCGTTATTTCCTATGGGAGGGGCCATTCATTGTCCACCTGTGGCTTTACTCCCAAGTCAACCCTGATTTCTGAGCTGTTCTTTTCTTCTGGCAGCTCTGTGCATGCGCACACTGGGAACAGGCTCCAGCTGTTCCTCTGCCTCACTGCTATCTAGCTCTGAAGGCAGCTGAGAACTGCCAGATGGCCTTCGCCCCGCCTCTGCTTCTGATGCCGAGCCCTTGTCTGAGCCTTACCCAGACTCCAGGATTGGCTCATGTTCCTCCCCAACCTTCTCACTGTCCAACTCTTCTGCCAGCTCTGCTGGCCACTGGCAGGCCACAACATAGGCAGACTGTAAACAGGGCTCTGCTTCAAAGGCAGATGTTTAGTTTTGGTTAAAAAAAATGTTCTGTCAGGAATGACTCTATCAGGATGAGCTCAGCTACCTCATCAGGGAAGAAAGGAAGTTGCATGGCCAGCTATAAAACCATTCAACTGTTGACTGAAGGTGTAATCTTGCAACAGGGAACATTACCTGGAATCTATTACTTCTCTCTCGGACAGCTTCTGCATCTCACTGTGAAGAAAAGAAATTAAAGTTTCACCATGCTGCCTTAGATGATAACGATGATTTCTATGCCACCGAATGATTCAGGCTGCAGGCCTGCTTAGAAAAAAAAGAGGAAAGGGGGAAAAACTACAACAAAACCCATAAATAAATAAATAATCCTCAGAATAGACAAATCGCCACACGGAGAAATACATTGAACCATCCCTCTAATCACTCCCAAACCTGAAAACAGTTCATAAAATCCAAACCAGTAGCATAATAGGAAGAGTTTGGAGAAGCTTTCAGAAGGCCATTATTGAGAGATTCAGTCTAACAGTTCAAAGAAGGCTGTTTTGAATGATAGGCCCCATGACAGACCCAAAGGTGCTTTTTTCACCAAGAGGCAACCAGATTGTTCTTGTTTTTCTTTGAAGACATTTCGTTTCTCATCCAAGAAGCTTCTCCAGCTCTAACAGGATAGTGTGGAATGGAAGGATTGACACACCTTGTGGACAGCTGGTCATTTGCATCCTTTTAGAAGGTCGTTGAGGCCACCTGGAGGTTTACCTGTGTCCTCCAGGTCACCTGAGTGGTGCAAATGGGTGTGGAGCCTTCTTGGATCTGCTGAATGGACTGTGTTGTAGTCTGGAGATAGATGATGTCGTATCCCTCCCCTCTGTTAAGAGAGGGCTGTTCAGTTTGACATAGTTGGCCTCTTTCAAACCAGCAGTCTTCTCTGTCTAAAATGAGGATTTTGCTGTCTTCAAAAGAGTGGCCTTTGTCTTTTAAATGGAGATGGACTGTTGAATTTTGTCCTGATGGGTTTGTTTCTCTTGTGTTGCACCGTTCATTTAGGCTCACATGCCAGAGCCAGAAAGTTAAGTCTTGGTGTCATGGACCAAACCCAATGATAGCCATGGTTCCATATATCATCCTTTCAAGAACAAGGTGGACTAAATTCATTTATAGTTGACCTTCAAGAAAGTCCAAGTTTCTCTCGATATCCAATGTAGAATCCTGGCTTTTGAAGATTAAGCAATTTGTTTTGCTAAGGGCTTTATCTTGGTGGACGCCACTGAAAGACCAACTTGTTTAAAAACATATGCAGCTCCACAGCTGCGTGCATGTCTAACATGTACATGGCCTCACTAGCGAAGGTATCTGAGTTTGAAGAAGGATTAGATTGCTCAACCCCTTTCCCAAACTTACTTTGCCCCCTTTGCTAAACTTACTGATAAGAAACCAGACACTTCATTTAAATCTTCTGCAAAACCCTAGAGTGATTTTGGAAGCCGACTGACTTAAAATTGTAAAAGAGGTCGTAGGCAGGGGACACCCAGTCTGAAGACCACACTGAGTGATTAATCTTTTGCTACTGTTCCAATCTGAAGTATTCTTTTTGCAGATTTTTTTTTAAATTACAGATTAACAGCGTTGGAAAGGACCTTGTAGGTCATCTACTCTAACCCCCGTACCCAAGCAGACCCTACACCATTTCTGACAGATGGCAGTGCAGTCTCTTCTTGAAAGCTTCCAGTGGTGAAGCTCCCAAAACTTCTGAAGGCAACTTATTTTCCATGGGTTGATTGTTATCACTGTCAGAAAATTCCTCCTTTTTTTTTTCTAGGCTGAATCTCTCCATCCATTATTCCTTGCCTGGCCTTCAGTCTGGCCTGCTTTGGAAAACAGGTTGAACCCCCTCCTCTCTGTGAGAGCCCCTCAAATATTAGAACCCTGCTATCATGTCTCCCCTGGTCCTTCTTTTCACTAGACTAGCCATGCCCCAGGGACGTGCAGTCACTAGAGGCAGGGGAGGCGGGGCCTCACCGGTCTCCTCAGGAAAAGGAAAGGATTTTAAAGAATTTTTTTTAAATAATTAAAGCCAAGGTAGTTGCTACCAGATTCCAAGTCACAGAGGCTTGGAGTCTGCTTAGTGTTAACTATAGGAGGAGGCGAGAGAACTCGGGGCCTCCTTTGCATAAGGAATTTTTCGCCTTTTAAGAGTTAACCAAGGGTTAAAAACCAAAGAATTCCTTATGCAAATGAGGCACGTGATTCTCCTGCCTCCTCCTGCAGAGGGCACTTTGTTTAGAGGCTTTATTAAAATGTTTAAGCAGAGTCATCCACATGGTGACTCTAGCAGCAACTAGCCTAGCCTGCCTGGCCCTGGCTAGACCAAATCTTGCATTTTTGACCCAGCTGGAAGGTATGTGGGTCAGAGGGTGGGGGCAGGGGGGAGGAATTCAATTTATTTGCAATGTAAGTAATTGTAATTTGTTTTTATTATGTGTGTGGTGGTGGTGTGTGTGTGTGTGTGTGTGTGTGTTTACCTGCTTCTGCTAGCGCGGGGGCTGGCACATTTATTTTTATTTTTTATTTTTCATTTTTCATTTTTTATATTTTATTTTGTTTTATTTTTTTATTACTTTTTAAAGCCATGCCGGCTTGGCCGCCATTCAGTGAAGAATGTCCTGGTTTGTGGCCGGGCAGCAAACATGCCGCCCAGCCACAAATCAGGACATGTTTCGCTGAATGGCGGCCGAGCCAGATTACACCCTGGAGCACCCAAGCCCAAGGGAAGGACCCCATCCTTGTGGGAATGGTTTCCGCCGGACCTGCGGCTTGCCAAGGGCTGGAAGGCTCATGTACTGCAGAGGGCAGCAGAGATAAGGGCGGGTGACAAGGAGGGGCGGGCGCGGCAGAGCAGAGTAGAAAGCGACAACAAAAGGCATCTCCGGAGCCTGAGACTTCCCACCCTTCCACCTGTGGAGCCTCTCCAGCCATATCGCAGGGAAATGGGTGGCCGGGCCTGCGGGTGGCAGCTGCTCCTCCCAGCTCGGCTGCGCCCAGGGTCAGCTTCCCAGGTTAGCGCTCCATTCCGACGAGGGTATGAGGAATCCCGAAGGGTTGAACCCCAGGCCTCTGCCCAACCACCGTGACCAGAGTGGCAACAGTCGAGCCCTTTGCCCTGGTCACCTAATCCGTGAGGATGGTCTGCGTCTTGAGGACTGCAGTCCGGGAATTCCTTTCCTCGATCCCCCCTCCCGGGCCCTTAAGTCGGAGACCCGCATGCCTGGTTCATCCGGACGCGCAAGGTGAGGGCGCAGGGAAACAGAGCTAAAGGGGAGGGAGGTCAGCACGCCCGGGTCAGCGGGGCACGATGCTCCGGCAGCGGAGGAGAAACACCTTCAATTTCTTCACGTGGTTTTTTCCCCCCAGCTCAGTCGGGGAAGGTGGAAAAGCTCCCTGGAGTCCTTGCTCCGCCGGTAGCACGTGCTAAAACTTAAGTTTTCGGTCTCCACCGAAGGGGAGAAGAAACATAAAGGCCAGCGTTAAGATGCCCAAAGTGGCTGGATTTATCACGCGGTTCTTGAATCCGGAAAAGATCCTTCTTCTGGCCTCGAGAGCAGCCCTGCTACCCCTCGCCTCGATTCGCTTTTCCCCACCCCAACTTTGCCCACCCACGAACTGGAGTGATCCCGCTCTCCTAAATACGTTTGTCGGGTTGCAATTGTGGATTTCCATGGGCCTTTCTCTGTAGAAAGTCAGACAGTGACTTTCAGTGGCCCGAGTCTTTTGGAATGTCCTTTTGGAATGTCAGCGGGGATGGAGGAGGCGGGGGGGTGTGAGGCGGCAGAGCGCGGCAGCGGCGAGAAGCAACACCCTCGCCACTGTGTCCGACAGGCGTCTCACGTTTATGTCTGCCATAAACATGAGACGCCTGTCAGACACAGCGGCGGGGATGTTGCTTCTCGCCGCTGCTGAGTTCTTGCCTCTCCAACAGTAACCCTCACCGCATGTCACTGCCATGCCCAGTTCCTGCAATCGTTCTTCATATGTTTTAGCCTCCAGTCCCCTAATCATCTTGATTGCTGTTCTCTGCACTCTTTCTAGAGTCTCAACATCTTTTTTTATAGTGTGGTGACCAAGACTAGATGCAGTACTCTAGGTGTGGTCTTACCCTAGGGGTTTATAGAGTGGTATTAGTACCTCACCTGATCTTGATTGTGTCCCTCTGTTAATGCAATTTAGGATTTGCGTTTCAAAACCAACGTAACCACCATGCTAAGTTTTCTGAGTTTTAACCTTGGCTTGGGAAAATGTAGTTCTTTGGGGACCTCACTCTTGTATGCAAATCAAGGCATTGATTAACTCAGTGCCCAGGTAATGCATGTTGCTTGAACACAGTGCACCTGGCAAATATATGGAATAGATCTGGGAGAAAGCTATTAGGGCTAACCTAATAATACAGCTAATAATACAACTGCCTTGTCGCAAACTAGCAAGATCTAGGAATCTAAGAGATGGACTCAGTGAGGGACGTGGTAGCTCACTGGCTAACACGCTGAGCTTGCCTTTCAGATGGTTAGCAGTTCAGTGGTTCAAATCCCTAGTGCTACATAACAGAGTGAGCTCCTGTTACTCATCCCATCTTCTGCCAACTTAGCAGTTCGAAAGCATTAAAAAATGCAAGTAGAAAAATAGGAACCACCTTGGGTGGGAAGGTAACAGTGTTCTGTGGGCCTTCGGCATTTAGTCATGCCGGCCACATGACCAAGGAGACGTCTTCGGTCAGCGCTGGCTCTTCTGGTTTGACACGGAGATGAGGACCAACCCCTAGAGTAGGAACGACTAATACAAATTTGCGAGGGAACCTTTACCTTAGAAATCCAAAGCTTATTTCAAAATGGGAAAGGAAATTTGACCCTGTCCTACTTTACTTTACTAGGCACCCTCAGACCCATTAAGAGTGTCTTAATTAATGAGTGTAAGGCAACCAAACAGAAGTAGTTTCGGCTAGTCAAAAAAAAAGTCAAGATGGCATAAACATCTTTTGTGAGGAAAGTTCCACCCTTCTTGCCCTGGGCATCATGACACCCATCTCTGAGCTTATAATTTGAAAACCCCAAATTAGGGCTTTGCAAGTCTTGAACCGTATGCTTCAATTCTGCAAAGGTTCAAGGAAAGTTCCCCTTTGAAGCATCTTTGGGTAATGATGGGGTTGCATCCTTTCTAAGATCAAAGAGAAGCAGCTTCAATTGTCACCTAGCAAAGCCAAACAGTGTTCTATACTCAACCACCTCCACCTTTTGCAAGGACTGAAGAATAATAACAGAATAGCAGAGTTGGAGGGACTTTGGAGATCTTCTAGTCCAACCCCCTGCTCAAACAGCAGACCCTTCCTTCCCCCTTCCTCTAATAACTGAGTTGGAAGGGGCCTTGGAGGTCTTCTACTCCCAACCTCTGTTCAAGCAGACCCTATACCATTCAAGACAACTGGATATCCAATCTCTTCTTAAAAGCCTCTACAAGCACCCACAACTTCTGAAGGCAAGCTGGTTGATTGTTCTCACTGTTAGGAAGTTTCTCCTTAGTTCTTGGTTGCTTCTCTCCATGATTAGTTTCCACCCACTGCTTCTTGTCCTGCCTTCATGGGCTTTGGAGAATAACTTGACCCTCCTCTTCTTTGTGGCAGCCCCTCAAATATTGGAAAACTGCTATCATGTCACCCCTAATTCTTCTTTTCATTAGGCTAGGCATACCCAATTCCTGCAAACATTCTCCGTATGTTTCAGCATTGTTGTTTTTGTTGTTATTGTTGTTGTTGTTATCTCTTTTTGTAGGTCTTTGTAACTGGAGAAGATAACAAAATACAAAGCTACAAATAGAAATAGAATGACTATGGCAAAGGCAAGCAAGGGTAGTACCAATAGTAATAGGCACCTTGGGTGCAGTCCCAAAAGAACTGGAGCACCACTTGAACACCATTGGCATTGACAAATTTGCCACCAGTCAATTGCAGAAGGCGGCTTCCATCCTGTGACGATATCTGTAACACTGTCAAAAATCCACATCTACCTATCCCAGGATGGAAGGCTTAGTCAACCTTGAGCCGATGAGATTTGAACTGCTGAACTGCAGCTAGCAGTCAGCTGAAGTAGCCTGCAGTACTGCATTCTAACCACTGCGACACCTCGGCTCATGGTGGCTCTACCCCTCATCAAAGGCAGAAGATGTTTCTACATTATTTTTGCCCAAAAGGCCCTTCTGGCTTTTTCTTGTGCTGAAGGAAGCAAATAAGAGAAGGGAGCATCCAGGAAGATGGCTAAAAAGGATGAATTCTTTGCACAGGCCTTCCGTTCCAGGCAAGTGCAAAGTGCTTGCACAGCTCTCTTGCAGATGATCACAATGCTGAAGGCATAGCACAATCTGCTGCAATTTTCTTTTCTTTTTTTCCCTTTTTATAAAAAAAGAAGGGAATGAAAATTACAGCAGATGGTGCCTTGCCTTCAGCACCATAACAATCTGAAGGAACACCCATCCATGCTCAGAACACACAGCATTCTGACATGCAAAAATCCGAATTTCCATCTGAGATGGAAGTGACTCAAAAGCCATCAGGTACCAGAATCCTGGTACCAAGTTATTGTTCTGACCGAGGCTTCCCCCAAAAGCACAAAGCAGATTCCTGGTCTCGGCAAAACCCCTTTTATTAAACGAAAGTGAATTCCTCTCATTCATATTCAGCAAAGGCCTGGCAAACAGTCTTTCAAAGGTGAAGTTAGAACCACAAACCTTATCTAGCTTGGAAAGCTGCCATGTAAATATTTTCCAAATGCAGTGCAGTGCAAGGAAAGACTTGGCACAGAGTCTCTGAGATTCACGGAGAGATTTTCACACTCCTGAAAGGAACAAACAAACAAACAAACGAATTGTTCCCACAAAAGCCCACTCCCCTTTCGCTCCTCTTTTACTTCCTATGGGAGGGGCCATTCACTGTACACCTGTGACTTTACTCCCAAGTTGACCCTGATTTCTGAGCTGTTCTTTTCTTCTGGCAGCTCTGTGCATGCGCACACTGGGAACAGGCTCCAGCTGTTCCTCTGCCTCACTGCTGTCTAGCTCCAAAGGCTGCTGATAACTCCCAGATGGCCTTGGCCCCGTCTCTGCCTCTGACACAGAGCCCTGGTCAGAGCCTTCCCCAGCCTCCAGGACTGGCCCATCTTTCTCCCCAACCTCCTCACTGTCCAAATCTGCTGCCAGATCACAACATTTATAGAGTGAGCCAGTTCAGCTCTTAGCTTCCTATCCCACTTCCCTTACCCAAACCTTAGCAGCTGAAAGTATGCCTCTTAAGAAGAGTGACAGGCCATCAGAAACATTTGGGTGGGTTTCAGCCTGAATAAAACATAGAACATTAGCGCAACAGCATTGGAAGGATCCTTAGAGGTCTTCTAGTCCAACCCCCTGCTCAAGCAGGAGACTTTATACCATTCTGGAAAGAAATGGTTGTCCAATCCTGGGGGACTAGTGCCTTTCTTGAATGGCTTATAATGCTCAAGGGGAAGAAAGCAAGTGGAAATAAGAAATCTCTCCACAAGATAAATCTCCTTGTCAAAATGGCAGCTGGAACTTCTCCACTGACAATCTGCTTCTTATCCCAACTCACCCCTCCAAAACTAGATAGGAGGGGGGGACTTCCTGGGATGCTGAGAATGGTAAGCCAGAGGGCTGAAGGAAGAACCCACAGTGTGTGCTGCCTCCTTCCAAGACTTTTTTTTTTTTTTTACCAGTCACAAGTTCACATGTAGACTTAAAAGCTACTCACGGGGTCTCTTTCAAAGACAAGAGTCCTGTTTATTGGCCACAAGACTCTACTTTGGAGATGTCCTAGTTGTCAAGGAACTGGAGATTGGGGTGGAGGGAAAAGTGGGTTCAGAGTTCACGCAGCTTTTCATTGAAGACCCATTTTGAGGGACGGAAGGCTGACTTGTAGTAGTATTTAAAGCAAAGATACCAAATGAAAGTTGCTCTCTTGAAGTTTGTGCTTACACAAAGCTTCTTTGTGGTTTTTTTAGGCCTGTCAGACTTGTCAGGCGTGGTAAGAAAAAGTATATTGTTTCCAACACTTGGATTCCTTTCCTTCTGACATCTGCCAGTCTCTAAAGATGATAAATTCCTGCCTCATTAGCCAGGGGTGTGGGATTACAGCCTGACAACACATTAATCACCAGCTTCGGTGGCAGCCTGACTAGCAATAGGCATTGTTAACAAAACTTTTCTAATATGTCACTCTTCTCTATGACAGCCTGTAATCAATCATCGTGATTGACAGCGCTGATAGATTACACTATTTATACTTTTCGTAATGAAAGATAGCGTTTCCACCTACTGTCATTTTGAGGCTAGCGGTGGCAGGATCAGCTGAATAGAAACAAACACAACAGCTTAGTCCTCTGTTCCTGGCGTTTGGGAAGTTAAAGAGTGAAGGCTGCTTTGAAGGTAGCTTTGTGTCAAGGTTCAGAAGACAGCTATTGTGAGGGAACCTGGTTAATGCCGCCGGGCTGTTTTCAGCCACAGCGGCTTTCAAACAAACAGCCTTGCATCGCTGGTAACCGTCTGACTTGCTCCCAGGTCAAGTTCTGGCAAGTACTCAAGCACTCATTATCCTGTCTCGACCCCTGGTCCCACCAGAAGGTGATGGAGCCAGAGTTTTAGCTGTCTTCTCCTTTCTGTGGTTGAAAAGACCCCTTTCTCTCTCTTGCACACTTCCACTCCCCAGCAACGGAAAGGAAATGTGGAAACCAGTCAGAATTGCTCCACTCCTCTGCTTGCAACAGAATACCTTGTGCCACCAGGCTTGAAATTTTGGGCTTGGAAAACCTAGAGGTACGCCACCTATGGTGTGACCTAAGCGTAGTGCACACATCCCACCTGTCAATGACTACTTCAGCTTCAACCACAATAATACAAGAGCAAGCAATTGATGCAAACTCAAGGTAAACCGCTCCAAACTCGATTGCAGAAAATACAACTTCAGCAACAGAGTGGTCAATGCCTGGAATGCTCTACCTGACTCCGCTGTTACATCTCCAAACCCCCATAGCTTCAACCTTAAACTGTCTACCGTGGACCTCACCCCATTCCTAAGAGGTCCGTAAAGGGGGCATACATAAGCGCACCAGCATGCCTAACATCCCTGTCAGAGGTGGTATTCAGCAGGTTCTGACCAGTTCTAGAGAACCTGTAATGGAGATTTTGAGTAGTTCAGAAAATCGGTAAATACCACCTCTGACAGCCTCCCGAGTCCCAGCTGATCGGGATTTTGCAGTATCCTTCCCCTGCCATGCCCACCAAGTCATGCCCACACAACCGGTAGTAAAAAAAAGCTGAATCCCACTACTGGTCCCTGTCCTATTGTCACTATTTATTTGTACCCATTTACTATGTTCATACTTAAATTTGTATTATACCTTTTATCTTTTGCATGTTTGACAAACTAAATAAATAAACATAAATAAACAAATAAAAAATTAAACAGGCCAACATTTTGTGACTTGGAATACAGCAGCAGGTGGACCTCCTCACATCGGTGCCTTTCAAAAGTGTCTGGATTTATTTGTTGGTTTGACTGCCGGTGGGAAACAGCAGGTGAGAAATATCGGTGGATGACATTAGTAAGCTGTTTCTGAAAACCCTGAAGTCTGGATAAAAATAAATAGGTAACCGTAGCTTGAGATCCTGGAAACTCAGCTGAGGTGACATTCTGACAAAACTCACTTCGCGCGACCTTGTAGGTATCTGGACATCTCATAATAAATCAAGATGGCACTTGTTTTGTGGTACCTACCTTCCTTTATTTCAATAATGACCATAGTTTTTAGCCTCTTGGGGGAAGCTTAGCATTTTAGGTAATTGAGGCTACATCACACATCCAGGTGAGCCTGGCTTTGGGAGTTATCTGGGAGTAGTAGTTGGTGTTTTTTTTTTATTTAATGGAGATTTTACTCCAGCATCAAATGCAGAATTTCTCTTTAGATCTATTTGAGGCATACATTATAGCATTTATCTGTTTTCCGAGTTACAATGTTGGTCACTTGGAGATCTCCAAGTACCTAAAATTTCTGAAAAGAGCAGTGATTTTAAAACAAAAACACAGGCCAGCAAATTGCAGGCACTAAGCACCAGGCTTATTACACCTCCTGAATTGTTGTGTGATTAGGTTGTTTGTTTATCCATTTACTGCGGAATCATTTTGGAAGTCTTCTCCTTGTGTCTTTTTAGCCGCTCCACATTTCGCCCACGGAACGAAGCCGTAGAGCTATTAAAATAAAGGATGCCAGTTTTGACTAGAATTCACAAGCACCATTTAAAAGGTTTTTTTTTTCTGATAAAACAAATCAACTGTTACTGATGAACATGCTAGTTTGATATTTGGGGTGGCCTTTTTTAAAAAAAAAAAGTGCAAGCTGTTTCCAAGGCCAGCAAAGTCTAGAGCAGATTCATTCGTTGATTGGAGAGCTTCCTTTTCACCTGTTCAGGTGTGTGGCTTTCATTTCAGTCAGTCTCAAAATTGTGGGGTGGGGCTCGACTGTAAGATCCTTCAAACAAAAAGCAAAACTCAATGACTCCGTCCTTCCTACAATTGCCTGGATTATTGCTTTTTTAAAAAATTACTTTTGAGAAAGGATTGAAGTCAAAGCCAACAGATTCCCGGAACAACCTAAGATGTTGGCTTATTTATCGGATTTCTCTACCACTCTTCTACAAGACGTATAGCAGTTTACCCCCACACGGCAGAATGGGACAGACCTGTCATGCAACAATAAAGTAAAACAGTGATCCCCTATAAAATCCTCTATAAAAGACGCCTTTGAACTTGGGAGTGTTGGAGAAGACTCCTGCGAGTCCCTTGGACTGCAAGGCGACCAAACCGGTCAGTCCTAGAGGAGATCAACCCTGACTGCTCTTTAGAAGGCCAGATCCTGAAGATGAAACTCAAATACTTTGGCCACCTTATGAGAAGGAAGGACTCACTGGAGAAGAGCCTAATGTTAGGAAAGACTGAGGGCAAAAGGGGACGCCAGAGAATGAGTCACTGAAGCAGTAGACATGAGCTTAAATTGACTCTGGGGGATGGTAGAGGACAGGAAGGCCTGGAGGAACATTGTCCATGGGGTTGTGATGGGTCGGACATGACTTCGCAATTAACAACGACATAAAAGTAAAACAGCTAGTGAAAAACAGAAGACTCTTTTCCCATCCAATTCTTCCTCTTCATGATGAGTTGTGACAGAGAGTGTAACAATATCCAGTTAAACTCTGTGGCTTTTGCAGCTCTGTTTGATGGTTTATGTTCCCAAAAGGACTATCTCTGGGTCTTGCAGAATGATCTGTCAAAACAAGTGGAAATGACCATTCAGCAGAAACGGCCATTGTCACCTCCTCCTCCTCTTCCTTCTCCACCTTGTCTCCCTTCACCACCTCCTCCTTCAGCGTCTCCTGCTTCTTTTTTTCCCCACCTTCCAGAGATAAGCAAGGGAAAGGGTGAAAAGGCATAGGTTCCCTGTGGACTCCTTGACCTTTCTTTGGCTTGGGAAAGAGGGATTGGGCTCCTGAAAATGCAATCTAAATATATGTGGGTGTCAAAATGTTCCTGTGGAAGATGCATAGTCTTCTCAAAGAGGTTGGGAATAGTGCGGTAGTGGGATTCAAATAATTTAACAACCGGTTCTCTGCCCTACCGACCAGCTGAGTAGGTGAGGCTCGGTGGCCATGTGACCGTATGGGCATGGCCAACTCAACGTCACTTGAGGGGCGCTTCGTCTTAGCTGTTACAATGTAATAAGGGATAACTGGAGAGGCAGTTTCTGTAAGCAGGGAAATAAAGATTAGGCTAGAAACAACACCAGAATGTTTCCTTCCTGCCTTACTTACAGGATTAGCCCTGTAAAGTGGAAAAAGCAAATTGAGATTTCTTCCAACCACCGGTTCTCTGAACTACTTAAAAAGTTAACAACCTACTTAGAAAGTTAACAACCGGTTCTCCTGAATAGGTGCAAACTGGCTGAATCAAAGCACTGGAACAGTGCACAAAACATTTTACTATTATTATCCAATGTTTATGCTTCCTGGAGGGAGAAATAGATGGGAGGTGAGTGTGTGTGTGTGAGAGAGAGGGAAAGAGACACAGAGAGAGGAGAGAGCACTGTATGTGTTTGATTAGATGGTCAAATGATTTGTTTCAGATGAGGCTGAAAACTTCCACTTCAAGATTACAAAACCAGCTTTTGTGGCTGGTTTAAATCTGATGCCTCCTTGTTTAGAGTAAAATATAGAAGTTGGAGTAGGGTTTTTTTTTTTTCAGAAATACCTTACATTTTTTTCTTGAGATGTGGAGATAATCTCTTAGCCTTTCTACTCTACAGGAAATTCTTCTTCTTCTTCTTCTTCTTCTTCTTCTTCTTCTTCTTCTTCTTCTTCTTCTTCTTCTTCTTCTTCTTCTTCTTCTTCTTCTTCTTCTTCTCCTCCTCCTCCTCCTCCTCCTCCTCCTCCTCCTCCTCCTCCTCCTCCTTCTTTTTCTTCTTCTTCTTCCCCTCCTCCTCCTCCTCCTCCTCCTCCTCCTCCTCCTCCTCCTCCTCCTCCTCCTCCTCCTCCTCCTGCCTCTCCTACTCCTCCTCCTCCTCTGTTCCTACAGAAACAAGGAAGAAAACACTACCAAACTACAGGGAATGGTCTTCCTTGAAGGTTTTAATAAAATGTCTCCAAAGCTAGCTCTCCTGTGCTTCCAGAACAAAGAGTTTGATGAATAGCGACTATTCCTTGCAAAACAGGTTGCCTTGCTCATGTTTGTTTCCAACTTGTACCTCTGGCATTGCAAACTGTCAGGACTATATAATTCTTCCTGGTAAGGTGGAACGGTAAATCAGAAAAGAGGGTCTGTGTATGAATCGTTTGTCAAATGGAGGAGAAAAGCACAGCAGGAATCTCCAGGGACAAGATACATAAACCAGGCAGAAAAATTAGAAGCATTTTAACTTTCCTAGAAAGCAAAATGAAGGAGCTTGTGAATTCCGGGGAGGCCTGCATAGAAAAAAAAACCACTCTGCTGTGAATTGTGATCTGGCGAAGGATCTGCAATTTGTCAGCTGTTGGGACTGGGATGTGATTGGATGGTCTCCGACACGAACAAAGGGGCAAATAGCGTCTGAGAAAAGGTGGAATCAAAGTTTTAATGTTCTAGGCAACAGGTTCTTCACCCCCTAGCTTTCTTGTGATCTCAGGAAGATTAAAGCTCCTATTGTGCCCTGTCAGCAGCTAGTGGAGCTGGCAGCAGAGTAGGACAGTGAGGAGGTTGGGGAAAAACATGGACCAGTCCTGGAGTCTGGGGAAGGCTCTGATGAGGGCTCTGTGTCGGAGGAAGAGAGGGGGCCAAGGCTGTCTGGCAGTGATCAGGTGCCTGTAGGGCTAGACAGCAGTGAGGCAGAAGAACAGCTGGAGCCTGTTTCCAGTGTGCACATGCACAGAGCTGCCGGAAGAAAAGAACAACTCAGAAATCAGGGTCGACTTGGGAGTAAAGTCACAGGTGGAAGGTGACTGGCTCCTCCCATAGGAAATAAAAGAGGAGCAAAAGGGAAGTGGGCTTTTGCAGGAAACCATTCATTTGTTCATTAGTTCCTTTCAGGAATGTGAAGATCTGAATCTCAGGGACTCTGTGCCAAGTCTTTCCTTGCACGGCAGGCAGCTTTCCAAGCTAGATAAGGTCTGTGGTCATAAATGTTCCTTTGAAAGGCTGTTTGCCAGGGATTCATATTCGTTTAATAAAAGGGGTTTTGTTGGGACCAGGACTCTGCTTTGTGCTTTTGGGGGAAGCCTTGCTCAGAACAATTGGAGAAAGAGAAAGGGAACCAAAAAAGTCACATCGCCTCACAGAAATCTGATTCCATAGCATTGTATGAGGTTCCCAAGATCTATGTAGCTTAGTAGCTAATTTTACCAGTCACGTCTCCTGAGGAAGTCCCGAAGATCTGAAATTCTTCTCTTTGTGGGACAGCCAAGTATTTTGAACCTGCCCCTGAACAGGTTCAATTTAACCATCATTAAAGTTGAACTGAGTTTTAGAGAGATTCAGTCTTATCCAATGTTGGCAAATCAGAAATTGGCATTTGGGATGAACATAGAAGGTTTATTTCTGTAAAGAGTACAAAATAATTCTATTATTTCTGTAAAGCGTGCAAAGCTTAAATGGTGTAATTTTTAAGGGGATGCAAACAATGATACAATTGTTGAATTAGTAACTCAGGGAAGAACACTCATCTTAAAAACAAGGGAGACTTATTGTATTATTTTTGATTGAATGGGGGCCATGCTTATCACTGGATGGGATATAAAATAAAATAATTATTAGAATTCACTGTTGGAATGTATTTGTATGCAACAACTACAGTAGTATTCAGCCAATAGATGGCAGGGTTAATAAGTTTGTATCTATTGTATATAATCCACGTTCTATTGTTCTAAGAGAGTTTCCTGTTTTCTGTTACAGTTGAGCAGTTAAGCAGTAAAAACACATGGTGATTGTTCTCTTTGTTTGCTCTGTGGTGCTATATATAAACAGAATTTCTAACAATGATAATATAATCCTTCTTCTGAGGCAGAAAGAGAGGGGGGGTATATAAAATTTCCTACTTTGGAGAAGGAAGGTGAATTTTTAAAGTTTTGTAGATGCATAAGAACATATTTCAACCCTTAAAAGTTGTACATCTGCTCAGCAAACGAGAACTTTACTCCAGATAGTTGGCCAACTCAGAGGCAAGAATCATCATGATGTCATTTACATCTCTGTGATGTCATCATAGCTTCATCTCCCAGGCACTTTCAGAGTTTGGAAGTTTTGATTTTGCAATAGCCGTAGAATATTTGTATAAAGGATCATCAATCCATGTGAGCTAATCCTCCTAGATGATAATATGATGCTAAATTTAAATTTAGGAGCTGCTTGTGTGCTTTTAGATCTGAGAGGGAGGAAAGAGAAAAGAAAAGAAATTTCTACAGATGCCTTTTTTAAAATCTTGCTTGCTTAAAGAAGAACTTCTAAAGAAAGAACTCAAAGGACACATTTAACAATTGTGGATAAAAATAAAAGAAACTGAATGGGAAACAATTCTATGAATCCCCAGCTTTGACCACACAACAGATCTTTGACAGTTGGTCACCCTGTCATTCTACACATGATTAATTATCCCCTTTGTGTTCCTCTCTTTCCAAATATACTGTGTCTGGAATCATGAACATGTGAAGATGACTTTATGCTTTCTTCTTTTTAAGCTCATCATTGCCATTAATTGTTTGCTGAATACAATTTCTTCTAAAGTTAATCTCTTGGCGGAGTGTTTTTGTGTCCCCTCTATATTGGAATTTTCATTGGCATCAACCTGATATGGCCAAAACTGTGCACCAGGGGTGGGTTCTGGCAGGCATTATTGCCAGTTCACTTGTGTGCATGCTGTGGATGGGTGCTTGATGCATGCTGTGTGTGCATGCACAATACAATAAAAATTGTTCTGCGCATGAGTAGAAGCAAAAAACAAGATGGCAGCACCTATGGTGCTGCCCGCAGAACTGTTTTGGGGGCATGGCAGGCAGTGACCCAGGTCACCAGACCACTACCGGATCGGCTGAACTGGTCCGAACTGGTAGGAACCTGCCACTGCTTTGCATATGTAGTTAGCATGCAAGGTTGCTTGCCTCCTGATACTCAAAGGTAATGCAATGACTAAAGAACTGGATTTAATCCAGGAAAACTCTGGTTTCAAATTCTTGCTTAGTCTTAAAGCATTCACAAGAATGACTCAGGCCGCGGGCCTACTACTTTCTAGCATTTTTACAAAGATAAAGTGGAATGTTTTATCAACCTTTGTTGATATGCTTTGTTGATATACCTTTGTTTTGTGACTTTGACACACACAAAAAGCTCACTCAGTTAAGGAGCATCTATAGCTGTGATGGCGAATCTATGTTCTCTCTGGGGGCACGCGAGCTGTCGTCCCAGCTCAGTTCTGCTGCACATGTGCACGCCCTTTCCATCGGCCAGCTGGCTTTTGGGTCTCTGCCCTGCATACTCAGGGGGCAGGGCACGTGGGGTGATGCATGTGGAAGTGTGGGGGGGGGGCACACACGCAGGGGTTGCACACTTGTGTAGGAGCAGGGCATAGGGGGAGTCGCAGGGGGGTCATGTGCACATGTGCAGGGGCGGGGCACTTGCGGGGGTCATGTGTGCATGTACGGGGGCAGTGCGCATGGGGGGGTTGCACACATATTGCATTATGGGTGTGTGCCAAAAAGGTTAGCCATCACTGGTCTATAGGAAAGGAAACGATCATCAAAATGTAAATAAATAGCACAAATAAAACAAATAAAAAGGGTAAAGTTAAAAACTAAATAGAAATGTGGTAGTTGGGCTTCTATCTTATGCGGTGCCACCACAGAGGAGGTCATGTTTTTCTTTATCCACTTAAGTTCAGTCTTTGGCCTTCTGATCAAGATGCCAAGCGGGTGAAATTCTCACTGGTTGAAATCACGCATCCTTCATTAAAGAGACATTTCCCAAATTCAGGATTAGAATGTGAATTCACAATTCTTATCGTTGTGGCAGCTTCAGCTCTGTTTAACCTTTCTCCAAAGGCCACGGGGGAACAGGCCAATTATGAGCCAGGGAAGGAAGTACTGTATGAAGTTCCTGATAATGGAGCACAATTTTTTTCTCTCTCTTTCTTTGTCTCTTTATTTCTTCTTAATTAGTCCCAGTAGGAATGATTGATTTCCCCTCCCACCAAACCTTGTAGCTAACATCTGTTGGTATTCCTGGGGTCAATTCTGCACTGTCTTTGGCTTTGACATTTCTTGTAAGAGAGGAGGCATTTGTTCATATTGACATTAGCTGCCTCCGAATCTCTCCATGGTGCAGATGGCCTCTGAATAAAGACATCAAGCTAATAGGCAAGATGACAAGCTTCAATTGTACGGGTGCATTTTGGACTGAAGTGGGCTGGAAGCAAAATCTTTCTTTTTCTTTCTTTCTGTCTTCTTTCTTTCTGGTTCCTTCCTTCCTTCCTTTCTTCCTTTCTTCTTTGTTTCTTCCTTTTTCTTCTTTCTTTCTTTCTTTCTTTCTTTCTTCTTTCTTCCTTCCTTCTTTCATTCATTCATTCTTTCTACCTTCCTGCTTTTTTCTTTCTTTTTCTCTTTCTTTCTTTGTTTTCTTTCTTTTTCTTCTTCTTTCTTTGTTTCTTCCTTTTTTCTTCTTTCTTTCTTTCTTTCTTTCTTTCTTCTTCCTTCCTTCCTTCCTTCTTTCATTCATTCATTCTTTCTACCTTCCTGCTTTTTTCTTTCTTTTTCTATCTATCTTTCTTTGTTTCTTTCTTTTTCTTTCTTCTTTCTTTCTTTCTTCTTTCTGTTTTCTTTTTCTTTCTTCTTCCTTCCTTCCTTCATTCCTCTTTCTTTCTTTCTTTCTTTTTTTCTTTCTTTCTTCTTTCCTTTCTTTTTTCTCTTTCTTTCTTTCTTTCTTTCTCCCTCCCTCCCTCCCTCCCTCCCTCCCTCCCTCCCTCCTTTCTTTCTTTCTTTCTTTCTTTCTTTCTTTCTTTCTTTCTTTCTTTCTTTCTTTCTACCACACCCTGCTGTTGAAGTGATCTGAGTCATGTTTTAGGAAAGGTCATTTTCTCCTTAACTGAGTCTGGTGGGCTCACATCTTCCATGAAGATATTTGCATTTCTTCTACAGGTTTGGCCAGAACATGAAAATTGCATGTACACATAAGATTGTATCTGTATACTCATGGAAGCATGGCCATGTGCACAGACACACTAGCCACACAAAGACACGTGAAGTATTAGTACCACCAAGTGTGGCCTTGGTGAAACCACACTTAGAATACTAGAATACATCTAGTTTTGCTCACCACATTCGGAAAAGAAGTTGAGATTTTGGAAAAAGTGCAAAGAAGAGAAACAAAGATGATTAGCGGGCTTGAGGATAAAACATATGAAGATTGTTTGTAGGATTTAGATATGTCTACTCTAATGAAAAGAAGAAGTAGGGGTGACATGATAGCAGTCTTCCAGTATCTCAGGGGCTGCCACAAAGAGGAGGGAGGTCAACTTATTTTCCAAAGCACCAGAAGGCAAGTCAAGACAGAATGGATGGAAACTAACCAAGGAGAGAAGCAACCTGGAACTAAGAAGAAATGTCCAAGACCATTTCTTCTTGGTCTTCGCATTTTAAAACAGGACCCTTTCCAGCCATCTATTCTTGGTTAACATTTGGCTTAGATTATTGCAACGTGTATTATATGAAGCTACCTATAATAAGTGTTTAGAAATTGCAGCTGTTAGAAAAATATACTTGCTGGGCTATTGCTATGCTACATTTATATTTTGCTAACTTTGGAATCTTTCCCCTTGTTTTTTTACTTGATGTGTTTCTAATGGACTCTCTAATGTAAACCTTCCCAGTTTAGAAACTGGATCGTTTCACGAATGAGTTGCTAGTCATCGTCTCTTGAGGTTGGTTCGGTGCTTTTTAGGAATTAGCAAAAATTTGTACTATGGAATGCCATCCTCCCATTGTTTCCTCCTTAGACATTTTAGATGCCTTAAATCATTTTTCTCTAATATTGTTATGAATGATATGAAAGCCATAGTGGATATCAATATAATGATGGAAATAGAAGATAGGCATATTGATGTTCTGTACAGCTCCTGCCTGCCTGAGTGAGTGATTGATTGATTGATTAACTATTGAAAGCTTGCATCTTTCGATGTAAAACTCCAACCAGTCAATTAGACAATAATAAATCACAGAAAGGAAAAGGTAATTGTTCCTCAAGTTAAGGCCATTTCCTAGTGGCTTTATGATCATGCCTTTGTTGTTTTATAGGATCAGTCTGGAGGGTCTTTTCTCTGCTCTCCCCTCCATCCCTCCATCCCTCCAACCTTCCCTCTCTCCTTCCTTCCTTCCTTCCTTCCTTCCTTCCTTCCTTCCTTCCTTCCTTCCTTCCTTCCTTCCTTCCTTCCTTCCTTCCTTCCTTCCTTCCTTCCAAAGTATTCTTCAATATATCTAAATGGTGCTTCAGGCCTTTGGTTTCTTCTGCCCAAAAGACTGTCCTTTTATCTTCAAAATAATTTTTTCCAGCAGCCTCTTTGTTCATTGCTATCATTAGGCCTGAGCTTTCACATAAAACCCAGTGATTTAGAGGGATGGAGATTCGTCACTGAAGGGATAAGTGAGCTTGCTTGACTGTGGGTTGGCAGGGATCTCACCAAAGGTCCAGCCGCGGCTCCACCATCTATCTCCTCCCCAAGCCCCAGCTGCAGCGGCTTATTGCCTGTGTGTGTGAGATAATCATACTCTTGTTTCTTTTGAAGGAAGTTAAATTAAAATCACTATGATTAAGACTGATTGCTAATTACTGTTTTGCCTATAACACTAAGCTCTATGTAATGAGTGACTAAATGAGCATCTTTTTTATTATGAGACAGTCACCTTTTTCTGATGTAACACTTGGGTTGGAATCTCCCTCCCTCCTCCCTCTCTCTCCCTCTCTCCCTCCCCCTCCCCTCCCTCTTTCTTACTCTCTCTTCTTCACTCAACCCCCTCTCCCTCCCTTGCTTTCTCCCTCCCCCTCCCTCCCTCCTTCTCTTCCTCCCTCTCTCTTCCTCCCACTCTCTCTTTCTCTCTTCCTCCCTCCATCCCCCCACTCCCTCCCTTGCTTTCTCTCTCCTCCCTCTCTCTCCTTCCCCCTCTCTCTCTCTTTCCTGGCACACATTCTCTTTTTCTTGAATTATTTTTCCTTACCTCTGCAGCTACCCAATATCTGCCATTTCACACATTATACAAAGGTGACCACAGATTGCAACCAAGGGAGATGCGCTTAATAAATACTCCCAGTGAATCTGGTGTCCTCATTAGGACAGGATTACTTACAGACCAGAGCTCAGTTTCACTTGTAAAACCAATTAATCCCTCTAATCACACTGTTCAATTGGCACCATCTCTAGGAACGTAGAGTGGCATCAGGTCCTAGCATCAGTTGCTCCAGCCATGAAGATTTTTGCAAACTAGGAGTGTTGGAATCGGTAAGTGTTGAAATAAGGGTGGCTCTGGTATTGACTGCTGATTGGCTGAGAAATGTTTGCTCCTTTGTTGCCAAGAAGAGCATTGCTGATTGGCTGTCAGGTGTTTGCATGGGTTACTCATCAACATTGAAGAGACACCTATAGCATCTTCCAACCCAGTGTTTTTCAACCTTAGCAATAAGGAGAGGAGAGAAGAGAACCTTTATTATCATTTTTTACTGTGAGCACATCAGCACACATTAAAAATGAAATTCTGTTGCCTACTCTCAAAAGCAAGGATATATCTACCCATATAATACATAAAACACATAAACACATGCTATGTACATACATAACACACATATACACATGTTATGTACATACATACATATACATACATACATACATACACACATACAGACACATATATATACATACATACATACATACACACACACACACACACACACACACACCTATACCTATACCTATACCTACACACAGACACACACACACACACCTATACCTATACCTACACACACACACACATACATACACTAACTATAAAGAACCAAACTGTGACTGAATCTAGATGTTCTGCTTTGGATACCATGGAGCCTCCTCCAAGAAGGTAGCAAGGAAAATATGTCATGAAGAAGATGAGTAGCATCCCAGTCAATCCTGCAGACCTTGCTCAAGCATTGCTTATATGCCATGTCCTGGGTAATAATCTTTCCTATCCAAAGAAGTAATGCCTCCAAACCAGACAGTATGCTCTCGAACATGACAGGATGCTCTTGATGTCTCTTTATAGAAAGTGCTAAGGACAGGAGAAGGAAAAGGTATTTTTCTCATGCGACACAGAAAATGCAGGTGTTGCTGTGTCTCACTGTTGCGTGACCAAGGTAGCCTACTCAGATCTCAGAATAATAGAGTGGGAAGAGACCTTGTAGGTCTTCTACGCCAGCCTCCTGCCCAAGCAGGAGACTCCAAACCATTTCTGACCGATGGCAGTCCAGTCTCTTCTTGAAAGCCTCTAGTGATGAAGCTCCCACAAGTTCTATGTAATGAGTGACTAAATGAGCAACCAATGTTGCATTGGTTGATCATTCTCACTGTCAGAAAATTTCTCCTTATTTCCAGGTTGAATCTTTCCTTGTTCAGTTTCCATCCATTATTCCTTGTCTGGCCTTCAGGTGCTTTGGAAAATAGTTTGACCCCCTTCTCTTTGTGGCAGCCCCTCAAGTATTGGAAGACTGCTATCATGTCTCCCCTGGTCCTTCTCTTCTCTAGACTAGTCATGCCCAGTTCCTGCAACTGTTCTTCATACAGTTTAGCCTCCAGTCTCCTAATCATCTTAGTTGCTGTTCTCTGAACTCTTTCTAGAGTCTCAACATCTTTTTTTATAGTGTGGTGACCAAAACTAGATGCAGTACTTTAGGTGTGTGGTCTTACTAAGGCTCTATAGAGTGGTATTAGTACCTCACATGATCTTAATTTTATCCCTCTGATAATGCAATTTAGAATTAGAATTAGCCTGCAATACTGCATTCTCATCACTGCGCCACCAGGTCTCTTTTATGTCTGTCTTTCTCCCAGTCAGTGATGAGGAACAGCCATCTGTGGCTGGACGTATCACAATCCTCATGATCACTAAATGAATGGTTATAAGCCAAGGACTCTTACTACCAACTCTCCCAGGGTCTCAGAAAGTGTTAAATTAAAATTAAAATGTTAGTACCACTTTACAATGCCTTGGTAAGGCCACATTTGGAATACTGCATTCAGTTTTTGTCACCATGATATAAAAAAAAGATGTTCAGACTCAGGAAAGAGTCCAGGGAAGAGCAACCAAGATGATTAGGGGACTGGAGGCTAAAACGTATGAAGAACGGTTGCAGGAACTAGGTATGTGTCTAGTTTAATAGAAAGAAGGACTAGGGGATACATGATAGCAGTGTTCCAATATCTCAGGGGCTGCCACAAAGAAAGGGAGTCATGCTATTCTCCAAAGCACCTGAAGGCAGAACAAGAAGCAATGCGTGGAAACTCATCAAGGAGAGAAGCAACCTAGAACTAAAGAGAAATTTCCTGACAGTGAGAACAATTAATCAGTGGAACAAGTTGCCTCCAGAAGTTGTGAATGCCCCAACACTGGATGTTTTTAAGAAGATGCTGGATAACCATTTGTCTGAAGTGGTGTAGGGTTTCCTGCCTGATCAGTGGGACTAGGGACTAGGGACTTGGACTAGGAGACCACCAAGGTCCCTTCCAACACTGTTATTCTATTCTATTCTATTCTATTCTATTCTATTCTATTCTATTCTATTCTATTCCATGATTTCTCTAATAGAGCCGAGGTGGCGCAGTGGTTAGAGTGCAGTACTGCAACCACTTCAGCTGACTGCTATCTGCAGTTCGGCGGTTCAAATCTCACTGGCTCAGGGTTGACTCAGCCTTCCATCCTTCCGAGGTGGGTAAAATGAGGACCTGGATTGTTGTTGGGGGCAATATGCTGACTCTGTAAACCGCGTAGAGAGGGCTGAAAGCCCTATGAAGCGGTATATAAGTCTAACTGCTATTGCTATTGCTATTGCTATTTTTTAAGAGTCACTTTTTCTTGTGTCTTTTACTGTATGCTTATGTTTCTTAATGTATGATGCTATTAAGAAAGTGCTTTGAAGTTTCTTGAAAGGTGGGACATAAATAATTATAGAATGTGGATGACAAGCCTCAAATTCTACGGGCTTATTTTACCATGCAGGCACCTAATTCACAATTATTCTGGCAATAATGTCATTAGTACATATTCTGTTTCAACACTTGCTCCTTTATTAAAAATGCCGAGGTGCCTACTTTGGCAGCAATTGCTGTGTCTCTTCCTTAATTGAGTCTACAAGTGCACAGAAAGCTAACACCTTATCTAAAGATACATTTCCTTGCTCTACACTACTGTCTTTTAGGTGTTACCACTGTAGAGCAAATGTTGAAATTTTGCGTGGAGATCAACCCAGGGCTGTGCTTTCAAAACAACAACAAGAAAAAGACTAGTCTAATATAATTCTGGGTTCACATAGGTGTTCTTGGCAGCATCCGCCATTGACTTTGATTTGAGTTCAACGAGTCAAAAATATAGCATTGTTGTGGATAAGGTCCAGTATATTTCAGAATTATTTGGAACAAATTTGACTATTTGCTTTCTTTTAGCCGTCTTTATCTTGTCACTTTATGAGTTTAGAATTTGGACTTTAGAATAACAGAGTTGGAAAGGACCTTGGAATAGGACAGGACAGAACAGAACAGAACAGAACAGAACAGAATAGAATGAGAGAGCTGGAAAGGACCTTGGAAGTTTTCTAGTCCGACCCCCTGCTTACTGTCTAAATCAGGGGCGCCTGTGCCAGAGAAAACAAAGCTTGGGAAGGCTGCATGCAGGTCCTCCTGAGCTCCGTTTTTGCTGGCAGAGGGTTGCAGGAGGCCATCGCAGCCGAAAACAGAGCTCAGGAACCCGTTTTCTCTGGCAAAGCGCTCGGGCCACCACAGGCGCCCTCAACATGAATGATGAGCTGGCCACGCCCACCCTGGCCATGCCCATCCCCTGAGGTCAATCAAAACCCTGATGCGGCCCTTGATGAAATTGAGTTTGACAATCCTGGTCTAAACTGGTCAGTCAATTATTGTCCCCAGCTTTCAGTAATGATGCTGTCTGTCAACTTCAAACCTGGCAGAAGCCATTTTGTTGGTTCTCAGTTGCCACACAGTATTGGGGGGGGAGGCTGGAATGCAGTGCCCGGCACACCACAGATCTCTCTCTCATGGGAACCAAGGTCATCTCCACAGGTGTTGGATGAGAACGGAGAGGAGTGCCTAGGGAGCCCGCCAATGAACCTAATTGGACAATGTGACCTGTGACACTCGGGGAAAGAACTATACTGAAACCATGGGAAATATTCAGAGTTGGTTCTACATTTAATTGCACTGATACGATGCGCCCAATAAAGAAGTTCTTTGAGAGAGATCTGAGTATCGGAGTACTGAATTGCTTGGGCTTGTTAGTTGGAATCTTCACACTACCAATAATAGTAGTAAAATTACGGAATGCAAGAACAGGTTTGCTGGATGAAACAAAGTAGCTCACTAACCAGCTGTATACCTCACAATCAGGGGTGGGTTCTGGCAGACAGTACTGCCAGTTCCCTTGTGTGCATGCCCCATGCGCTGTGCACACGTGCACAGTACAATTAAAATTGTTCTGCGCATGCGCAGAACCAAAAAACAAGATGGCGGTGCCCCAAAAACCAATTTGGGGGCATAGCAAGCCTGGGTCACTGCCGGTTCCAATGTCCCAGGCCGCCAAATCACTACAGGTTCAGCTGAACCGATCCAAACTGGTAGGAACCCACCATTGCTCACAATGTCTAAAAATATTTGTAGGCATGTCCCTTCACACGAAAGCCCATCTGTACGAGCCCATATTGACGTTCAGGAGCATTTAATAAAATTGCAAAGGATGCCCACATAATAGCATCACTGAAAAAGAAGAAAGACGTACACTGAGACCCTGACGTATCATTTTCTCTTCTCTCTCCATTATCAACTCGAGATCATGTTTTATTGCCCTGAGTTGTTGGTACATCAGCTTCCGGAGGCTGAACTGCTGACACAGCACGTTTGCAGAATTGACTTGAAGTTATGGGTTGTAGTTAAGTTAAGGGTACCAGTCTGTCCACAAGAACTTTAAATCTAGAAAGCTTGGTCCATATTTAGTACAGTGAGCACGTACTCTTTGGGCAGATGGGTATACACTCAACTTGCTAACCATCTGCAAAATAATTTAAAACATCATTTTCTCATAACAGCTGCATTTACTGATGGTGCTGGAAATCTTTCTCTCTAACCTTAACACTTTAGTAGGCTCCAGAGGGGCACAAACAACAGCGAATGCAATCATTTTATAAAACGTTCTTTGTTCCTACTATAAAATAAAATTGTGCTGGCTGTAGTTTCCCCCCTGTGATGATTAGATGAACATTTACATTCTTTCTGCCCTTTAAGCAATCATGTGGCAGGTTTTCTGGACAATACATTTGCACAGAAATAGTAGAAGTGCTGGCCCTGTAAATGGAAGGAGATTTCTGGATTCCTTTGAAGTTTGAGCTACTGCAGCCACCTTGGATCTATCATGGCCTCATCGGAGCCTGGCTGAGAGTGGAAGTACGTAGTAGTAGTAGTAGTAGTAGTAGTAGTAGTAGTAGTAGTAGTAATTGGAACCAGGACCGTCTGACGGGGGTGACACGTCTCCCTTGGCATGTTTGGAGAGGCCAGGGGCTGAGGACGAAGCTGTCCTGGGCCCCTCAGGCAGTGGTCGTGGGGTGGCCGACCAGACGGAGAGCTGCCTGCCTGCACAGAAACAGGGGAGGATCGGCTGCTGACAGGGTGTGGGGCTGGTAGGCAGCAGATCCCCTCTGATGAGGAACAGCTGCCTCCCCCACTTGATCCAAGGGCATGGAGAGCCAAGCATACCCAAGCCCCGAGAAGGGCTGTGAGGCTACTCAGGAGGAGATCACCCTACCCCTCCTCACCACCTAGAGTGGAGTGACTTAAGGAGAAGTCGTAGGGAGTTAGTCTTTGCCAGGAACAATTCTTTTGGTCTACACTCCCCTAGCTTTGGCTCATGTCTTGTGCCTTGCATTGCTGTGAGGACGGCCATTTGCCTCGTACCTTGTCTTTGTCCCGAAGCCTGCCATGTATCTAGTGCCTTGACTTTGCCTTGTGAGCGACAGTTTGCTTCATGGACTCGCTTAACTGGGTGGACCCGGGACTTGGGACTCCGGACCTTGCCCTGTGAGCATCCTCCTACTCTGTGGACTTTCATTGCTATATATGGGATGTTGTTTGGGGGACTGAGTGCGCCTGCCTTCAGGGTAGGGTCGGGTGGAGCCTTACCATGGTTGGAGGAAGGCTTTTGGAATATTTAGTGAGAGCAGTAAAGAACTCTCTAGAAGCCTGCCTTGCCTTGACCACCTGAGTCATTGTTGTTGTTAATTGCAAAGTCATGTCTGACCCATCACAACCCCATGGACAACATTCTTCCAGGCCTTCCTGTCCTCTACCATCCTCTGGAGTCCATTTAAGCTCACACCTACTGCTTCGGTGACTCCATCCACCCACCTCTTTCTCTGTCATCCCCCAGCACAACACAGCCATTCGTCCATGAGCCTGCCCGTAAGAGAGCAGCCACCCGGCAACCCCCCTCTTCAGCTGGGCACAGTGCTGCTCACCAACCTAGCGGTATCCCGAAGGTGCCAAGCAACGCAATCACCTTTGCCTCCCCCCAGGCACCTCCGGGATACTGCTAGGTTGGTGAGCGGTGCTCTGCCTGGCCGGAGGTGGGAGGTTGTCCAGGGGGCTTATATGCAGGTGGGGGACTTATATTTTTGCCCACCAGAAAAATGTGGCATGGCTGTATTATGAGGACATGTTGTATTTTCGGGAAAACATGGTATGTTCCTCTGAAACAGGCCCCAGCTGTTCTTCCTCCACACTCATATCAGCCTCCTAAGGCAGCTACCTCTCAGGTGGCTGGGAAATGTCGGCCGGCCTAGGCCAATGTGTCCAATGCTGAGCATCCATCAGAGCCTTCTTGAGGCTCCAGAACTGGCCCATGTTCTTCCCCAACATTGTCCAAGTCTTTCACCAGCTCCGCTGACAGCTGGCAGGCCACAACAGTAGCCTCTCACCTTAATACTGGCCCAATCTGACCGAACTGAGCATGCTGAGTTCAGCTAGAATTGACTAAGGGCTGACATTGAGCTGGGTTTGTTCAGAGCTTAAAAACTTTAATTAGACCTTTTTACAGGTTAAACGCAAGTGCTCATGTGCGCTTCTCCTGGTTAACCACATTGGTGCTGGTTTCCTTCTGATATAAACTGTGACAGACTTTGGTGGGTGAGCTGAATGTGCCCCACTATGTGCTCAATGACCTCTGTCATGAAATGTGTGAAAGCTTCAGTGTTTCACCGATCTATTTATGTTCTCCCAATGCTTATGCAACTGCCTTCCTGTGTCCAAAGCAGCACAAACAAAATCCACATTCAACAATCCAAGCATGAAAGCTAAAAACCAAGAGTTTGGAATAGAAGGGGCAGCTAAGCAAGAACGCCTCACCCATACCCTAATTTGGAGATGGCACCTAGAAATCAGTCCTTGTGTTACTTCTAACCTGAAACAACTTGGGAGTTGAGATAATAAAATCCAAGACTTTGTGTCCTGTGATCATAAATCACGGTCCAGGTAGTCCCTGACTTATAACAGTTTGTTTAGTGACTATTCAAAGTTATAACACTGGAAAATGTGACTTACCATATTTTTCAGAGTATAACACGCTCCGAAGTATAAGACACACCTAGCTTTTGGGTAGGAAAACAGGAAAAAAATCTTCCTCTGCCTCCCAACAATTTGCCTCCTTGCATCAAACAGCAAACAGTACAGACGATATACACTGTTTTTGGTGTTACATTTCATACTATACTTGTACATATGCTGTTAAAATTGATGTGGAATTCTGGAACTATAGTTATTCTCTATAGTTAAAAGAAGATACAATAGCATTTATCAAGCATTTATTTTAAAAGCCTCTTCATTTTGTTAAGCTGTCTAGAACAATAATAAAGCAGTCTTTAAAAAATAAGTCTAATAATTTGAACATTCTATAGGCATTTATAATTATTGACTTACTTCCTTGCAGCAAACAGCCTGATTAGCACAAGAAAAAAAATCTGCCTCTGCCTCCCAGCAATTTTCTTTTGGAGCAAACAGTAAGTTTCACTTTCAATTTCAGCATGGGCCTCCCGATCATCAGCTGTTTCAGGCTGCATGGCTATAGCCTATTGCCGCCTTCGCAAGCCCTATTTTTCCCATTTGCTGCAAGAAGGTAAATTGCTGGGAGGCAGAGGCCAAAGGGTTGGGGCGGGTGGGTGGGTAGGGCTACATTCAGTGTATAAGATGTACCCAAATTTTCACAGGGGGAGAAAGATGTGTCTTATACTCCAAAAAATAAGGTATATGCGTTTTTCATACTTATGATCGTTGCAGCATCCTCATAGTCAAACTTCAGACCCTTGTCAACTGACTCACAGTTATGGTGGTTTCAAAGTTACAATGACATTGAAAAAAGTAGCATACAACCATTTTCAAACTAATGATTTCAGCATCCCCATGGTCATGTCGTCAAAATTCAGATACTTGACATCTGGTGTATATTTACGACATTTGAGATAACAGAATTAACAAAGTTGGAAGGAACCTTGGATCTCTTCTTGCTCAACTCCCTGCTCAGGCAGGAGACCCTCTACCATCTCAGACAAATGGTTGTCCAATCCCTTCTTCAAGACCTGCAGTGATGAAACACCCAAAACTTCTGAAGGCAACTTGTTCTTAGTTCTAAGATGGTTCTCTCCTCAATTAGTTTCCATCCATTGCTTCTTGTTCTGCCTTCTGGTGCTTTGGAAAACAGGATGTCCCCTCTTTGTGGTAGCCCCTTAGATATTGGAAAACTGCTCTCATGTCACCCTTAGTCTTTCTTTCTATTAAACCTGACATACCAAATTCCACAATAATGCACAAGTACACAATAGATACAAACCAGGGGTGGTTTCTGGCAGTCATTACTGCCAATTTGCTCTTGGCCGCACTGCACACATGCTTGATGCGCGCTACACGTGCATGCACAGTGGAATAAAAATTGCCCTGCGCATGTGAAGAAGCAAAAAACAAGATAGTGCTGCCTACAGCGCTGCCAGAAGAACCAGTTCAGGGGTGTGGCAGGCCACCGGTTCCAACAATCGAGGCCGCCAAACTACTACCGGTTCGGCCGAACTGGTCCGAACCCATCTCTGATACAAACTCAAGGTAAACCGCTCCAAATTCGATTGCAGAAAATACGACTTCAGTAACAGAGTGGTCAATGCCTGGAATGCTCTACCTGACTCTGTTGTTACATCCCCAAACGCCCATAATTTTAACCTTAGACTGTTTACTGTTGACCTCACCCCATTCCTTAGATGTCTGTAAGGGGGTTGCATAAGCACACCAGTGTGCCTAATGTCCCTGTCCTCCTGTCTCAATTTATTTGTACCCATTTACTGTGTTCATATTTACGTTTATACTTATGCCTGTTATCTTGTACATGTTTGACAAACTAACTAAATAAAAATAAATAAATTCCTGCAACCATTCTTCACACATTTTAGTTTCCAGTCACTTAATCATCTTTGTGGCTCTTCTCTGCGGTCTTTCCAGAACTACAACATCTTTTTTAATAATATGCTGACCAAAACTGGATGCAGTATTCTAATTTTGTTTCATGAGGTCCCTTCGTGTTGTTTGATTTTTCCTTTCCTTTCCGTGAGCATTGCACTTTTGTTAAATCCAAACTCAATTTTGGTATCCTCACGATACAGTCTTACTTTACTGTGTAAGAATTCCATTTCATGTTTTTTAAAACTTTCCATACAAACCATCCAGTGGAATAGCTGGGGATATTTCCCCCCTTAACTAGAACTGATCATATCCAAGTTTTGTTTTGTCCAAGATATGAATAAAGAATACCATTGAGATAGTAAAAAGCGATGGAAACAATGAGTCCCCTTGGGGTGGGGGAAATCCCCTCCAGATGTTTATGTTTCTAAAATAGTTTTTCATTTTTGTTCATAGATTCTTTTAGAAAATTCTGCTGTTTGTATTAATGTCAAAGATTTCCAAACATGTCTACATCTAACTAAGTGGGAGAGATCAAACACATTTTTATAACCAATCCAATTCATTTGTTAGTTGTTGGAGGTGTGTGTGTGTGTGTGTGTGTGTGTGTGTGTGTGAAGTATCATTTTATCAATCCACAATCCATCATTTCTTTCTTATGAATTTCAGCAATTATCTTTTCGTTCAGGTGGATACAATGCATTTTTGAATGGCATTTACTGCTATGCCAGTTAGCAGTTGAATATTGTTGGCAAGCAAGCAAATAATTGGTCTGTAATTGCTTGCAATTACATCCTTGTCCCTGTCTTTTGTTATTAAAAAAAATATTCTACCAGTTTTCATCCACTCTTCGACTTTCTCAATTTATAATATTTCACTAGCTGGTGTAACATTAAGAATTATCAGATGTTGAAGACAAAATGCATCTGCTTCAGCTTTGTACTGCAGTTCTTAACCTTCTTAGCTTGTTGTTTTTTTTAAAAAAAAACACATTTCTGATATTATGACTGTATGATCAGTTTTGACCAAGTTAATGTTCTTCTCAATTTCTGTTATCCATTTTGCATCTTCCTTAATGCTTTTTTGAATTATTCCAGATGTCACTTCAGGCATGTTAATGTTACATCTTTATCAGAAACAAGCATCTATGTTAGTAATATTTCCCAGGAACGCTTTGTTAAAACAAATGCTCTTTTGTTCAAAACTTCTGATTTTTGCCAAAATTGATTTATTTCACCTTGGTATTGTTTAACTCACTTTGAAATAGCTTGCTTTAACTGAGATGAATTGTCTTACTGCCAAGATTAAACCATTTCTGTAAACTTTCCTTGATTTTCCTGTTTTTTCTGTTTTCTTCAAATTGCTGATAGGGGTTTATAATTTGTTGATCTTTCTTTCCAATCAAATTTTCCATTTTGGTGATTGATTTCGCTGTTTTCGTTGTATAGCATTGTATCCCCATTCTGATGTTATCTCTGCTAGTGTGCCATAACCTAGTTGATTAGTTTCAGCCTTGTTTAAGTATTCTCTACGATCACATTTGTGTCTTTCAGACTGTTTTTTCTACTTTTTCAATGATTAAAAAAAACCTTTCCGTGGTTTGATTTCCCTCCCCCCCCATGTATCCAGTAACGCTCAATTTTAGATCCATCTATCTGTCAGAGAGCTGAAGTCCATACGTATTCTGTTCTCAGAAGCTAATAACATTTAATATTGGTCTTAAAAGCTTTGATTCATTTCATGTTCTTTGGTCTCATTTGTGTTGTTATTAACCAAACAAGCTTTATCAGTAGTTCTCTTTTTTTCCCCTTCAGTTTTTTTCAATTCAATATCCATAAAACTTTTGTCCTAAGCCCAAATATTTCTTGATCCATTAATTCCTATCCATTATATTCTGATTTTGTCTATGTACATTTCAAATACAGGTAATTTTCAATTTAAGGTAAAGATAAAAGTTCCCCCACAGATGCGTGCTAGTTGTTTCCGATTCTAGAGGGTGGTGCTCATCTCCGTTTCTAAGCCAAAGAGCCAGTGCTGTCCGAAGACATCTCTGTGGTTATGTGGCCAGCATGACTAAATGCTGAAGGCATACGGAACACTGTTACCTTCCCACCAAAGGTGGTTCCTATTTTTCTAATTGCATTTTTACATGCTTTCGAACTGCTAGTTTGGCAGAAGTTGGGACAAGTAACAGGAGCTCACTCCATTATGCAGCACTAGGGATTCGAACCGCTGAACTGCCGACCTTCGGATTGACAAACTCAGTGTCTTAGCCACTGAGCCACCATGTCCCCTAGTCCTCATCTTACAACAGTTCAATTAGTCAGTTTGAGGTTACAATGGCACTGAAAAACCTATGACCAATTTTCACCAATTTTCACTTTTAAGACTGTTGCAGCATCCCCATGGTCACGTAATGTTATGAACAATTTTCACTCTTATGACTGTGGCTACATCCCCATGGTAACGTGATTTACACTTGGATGCTTAACAATTGATTCATATTTATGACAGTCACAATGTCCCAGGGTCATGTGATTCCCCTTTTTAGACCTTCTGACAAGCAAAGTCAATGGGAAACCAGATTCACTTAACAACCATGTTACTAATTTAAGAACTGCAGTGATTTGCTTAACAAGTGAGCCGTGGTGGCGCAGTGGTTAGAATGCAGTACTGCAGACTACTTCTGCCCTGCAATTGGGCAGTTCCAATCTCACCAGCTCAAGGTTGACTCAGCCTCCCATCCTTCTGAGGTGGGTAAAATGAGAACCCAGATTGTTGGGGGAAAGAGGCTGACTCTGTAAATCGTGATTTTGATACTATTGCTCTGTTGAGGCCGCCAAGCATTGCCTTGGCTTTTTTGGAAGCTGCAGCACACTGCTGGGTCATATCTAAGTGAGGATCCATTAGGACACCAAGACTTTTCTCAGAGCTCCTACTGTTGAGCAACGTACTGCCTATTCTGCCTATTCTATACCTGTGCATTTGGGTTTTCCTGCTTAGGTGACGTGCCACTACCCTATTTTCCCCAAAATAAGACCTCTCTGGATAATAAGCCCAATCTGGCTTTTGAGCAAGTTGTTCCACTGATTCATTGTTCTTATTATTGTCAATGCTTTGGGATGAGTAGGTGATCCATAAATGTTTATTGAATAATGATATTTCAGTAAATAAAGGAGAAAACCTTGCAAAAAATAAAACCGTGATGAAAAGAAAGAGAAAGAATTGAAGGGATATCTGTGGAAAGATTCCTGATTTTCCCCTGAAGTGTTATGTTGGGTGTAGGATCAAGAAATAGGAAAGTGATTATACTAATTACATATATGTGCAAATGTGTTGGGAGACATCTTGGGAGCCAGAGTTTTGAAATATTTCACACCAGGGAGAGATAATTCCATTTATTTTAAGGGCAAGAATGTAGTTACCTTTGGAATTTATACCGATCCTTCCCCTTTCCCCCCCAAAAACCCCCTTTTTTGTAAAAACGGCTCCTGGGTACAGTGAGGAGAAAATCCATTGGAACCACACTTGAAAATTAAGGAGCTACAATTCTATACATCTAAAAGAATTCTAGCTTTTCATTTTTTTCTCATGTTTGTTAATCAACATATCCTCAATGTTCTTATTCAAATATTCTCTGGTTTAATAAAAAAAAATAGCAATCAGAATTGTGGCTGCAGTGGAACTTTTACCTTAATTTGGTTAGTTAACCTGTGGTGCCTTCCTTCCTTCCTTCCTTCCTTCCTTCCTTCCTTCCTTCCTTCCTTCCTTCCTTCCTTCCTTTTGTGTCCCGCCAGCAACCAGCAGAGCTGGCAGCAGATTTGGAGAGTGAGGAGGTTGGGGAGGAACATGGGCCAGTCCTGGAGTCTGGGGAAGGCTCTGATGAGGGCTCTGTGTCGGAGGCAGAGAGGGGGCCAGAGCCATATGCCAGTTATCAGCTGCCTTTGGAGTCAGACATCAGTGAGGCAGACGAACAGCTGGAGCCTGTTCCCAATGTGTGCATGCACAGAGTTGCCAGACAAAGGGAACAGCTGAAGAACAGGGGTCAACTTAGGAGTAAAGCCACAGGTGGATGATGAATTGCCTCTCCCAGAGAAAATAAAAGAGGGAAAGGGGAGTGGAGTTTGCAGGAAACAATTAGTTCACTTAATTGGTTTGTGACTCTCTGAGACTCCTTGCCAAGTTTTGCAACTATCGGCCTGGCAGCTCTCCAAGCCAGATAAGCTCTGTGACTGTAAATCCTCCCTTGAAATACTTTGCAGGATGTGAATGAGCAGAATTCACAGTAAATTAATAAAATGGGTTTTTGTCGGGACCAGGAGCTTGCTTCATGCTCTCGGGAAGAACACTTCCCTCCCTCCCTCCCCTCCTCTCTCTCTTTTCTCAGCCTATTCGCTATTCTCCTTTCCTTTCTCTACCTGAACTTCTCCATCCTTAATTTTAGAAGTTCTTGGTCTTTAGTCTTTCCCTAAAAGGTAACCAACTGGAAAACCGAGTCCCCATTTCTGCCATGGTAGGGAGTGAATATTTTGACAGCTTTTTCCCCCCTTAGAAGCTGATGTGTTTGTGAATATTTTGTGCCGCCAACCAGCTCATCATTCTGTAGGAGAATTTTCAGTGTGCAAAGTACGAGACCATATATATATATTCCATAATTGGGGTCGTTTTGTCTTGACTGCTTCCTCATGAGCGGAGAGGGAAATCTTTTCAATTACAGGATGTTCACATTTATAGTTGGTGTGATACTCAAAATCGCACCCTTAAACATAGTTTGGGAAGGCACCATGGTTACAGGAAGGGAGATTTTGAAGATATGGCTGTAGGCCTACAATTTCTGTTGAAACCTGTTTCCAGCACTTTGGTGATTGTCCTGAAAGCAGCCAAGATGTTTAAATCAAGCTGGATAAGACAGATATGTGCCATAAAGTTCTTTGGAACTCCAAATTCTCAGCCTGATTGGTTGAAACCTGATTCATTGGACAGATAATTTCTGGAGAGCCTTTGATACGAAGCATCAGCAAAGCAGAAACTCCAGTTCCTCACCTCCTTTGGCATTCTTGGGTGGTCTGCCTCTGCCCTCCTGAGCGGTTTAATTTATTATTATTATTCTTTTTTAAAAAAAGAAGAAAGAGGGAAAAATAGGAGGAAGGGGGAGGCCAACTGCAATTTCAACAAGCCAACCAGTTCCTCACAGGCAAAGAATATTGATGGATAAGAAAAATAATTTAAAACAAACGCTTTCCAATTTTTTTTTCAAAAAAGGAGAAAAAGTTAAGTACTGATCAGCTGCTGGGTTCTTGCCAACACATTGAATTTCTCCCTCCTCCCCCCCCCCCTAAGCTGACATGACGCACCGCACCTACTGGGCTCACATCAATTACCTTTTGACACGTGGAAGATGATTGATGAGCCGCCTCAGGCGCTGGAGTCTACTTTGTCAACTACTCATAATTTATACATCTTATCTCTCGCAGAACAAAAGCAGAGGACAGTGTTGGCATTGAAGGAGAAGAAGAAACAGAGGGAAGGCGGGCAGGGGCGGGAGGAGGAGGAGCGGTTGGGTTGCCAGGATGAGGAGATAACGCCCGATGACTGACTCCGCAGCTCCCTTCCTCCCGTGGACTTCCTTCTGCCATGGCAGCTTGAGTTCATGAAGGGGGTTCTGCCCCCTTCCCCTGCTGGAAAAAAAAAAGCTGACTGCAGAAAACACACCGCAGCAGCTCCAGTTACATTTTAATTACACTCCTATCTGCAAGGCTCTCTGGAGTGCGGTGTTTGCTGTGACCTTTTGTTAATCAGCATTCTCAAAGCAGCCCTGTTAAGCACTCCTGACAGAGATTGATAATTTTATCCAGTGGGGCTCTCTTTTAAAAGCTTTCATTAGCAAACATTACAGAAATCTGATACACACATAAACACACACACACACACCCTGTAGAGGTGATCCATCAATTATTTGAAATATTGAAGTATCCTGGGTGGATATAGGTGAGAGTCTGTTACAGGAGCCAGGTTTGAGTGGGATGAAATCTCAACTGCAAGTTGATAAGCGTAGGTAGGAGTCAAAGAAAACCTAACAAGTTTCCTTGGTTCACCTTGTGGTAAAGACAGAGTTTCTTGTCTTCACCACATATTACACAGGTAACATGCAGTAAATGTCATTGTTCAGACCCCTTCCTTATTATCATTTCCCTTTGAAGTTTCAGTTTGCCTAAAAAGAATTAATAGGGCGTCCCGTTTGCTAACAAGGAAGCGGCAATGCCGACTGAATTATGTTCTTCTTCCTCTTCCATTACTGCTACCTTCTCTCTTCTCCACATTTCTCCTTCTTCCTCTTCTCCATTTTAATCTGGACACCGGGTCAGGGTTCCAAATAGCATCCAAAATAAATCAACCATTTCCCACAACACTATCATTCAAAGGCATCATTTTTTCTTCATACATGTTTTCTGATGGTCCAGCTTTCACAGGTGTATGTTACAACTTTGTTGTCACTGTAACACAGTGGTGGGTTGCAGGCGGTACGCCCCGGTATGGGTGTACTGGAGCCTGCCTGGAACACCGGGTACTGCTCCGGTACGGTTCTCCGGAGGGCCCGCCCGCACTCCTTACCTGTCTTTAAGTCTTCGGTGCTTCCGTGCATGCATACAGCGCCTGTGCAACACTCCGCCGAGTAGCTGGAGGCGTCGCTGGATGGCAAGATGCATGCGTACCAGCTGGAACGGGATCCCGAAACCACCACTGCTGTGATGCCTTACATGCAATGTCCAGACTAGAAGAGAATAAAAGAGTTGGAAGGGACCTTGGAAGTCTTCTAGTCAAACTGCCTGCTCAGGCAGGAAACCCTGTACCATTTCATACAAATGATTGTCAGATCTCAAAAACTTTCAGTGTTGGAGCATTCACAATTTCTGGAGCCAAGTTGTCCCATTGATTACTTGTTCTAACTGTCAGGAAATTTCTCCTTAGTTCTAGGTTGCTTCTCTCCTTATTAGTTTCCATCCATTGCTTCTTGTCCTGCCCTCAGGTGCTGTGGAGAATCGGTTGACTCCCTATTTTTTGGGAGCCCCTTAGATATTGGAACTCTGCTGTCATGTCTCCCCTAGTCCTTCTTTTCAATACACTGGACATCCCCAAATTGCAGCAACCATTTTTGTATGTTTTAGCCTCTAGTCTCCTAATCATCTTTGTTCCTCTTCTCTGCACTCTTTCTAGAGTCTCCACATCTTTTTTTACATTGTGGTAACCAAACCTGAAGGCAGTATTCCAAGTGTGGCCTTACCAAGGCATTATAAGGTGGTATTAACACTTCATGTGATCTTGATTCTATCCCTCTGTTAATGCAACCTAAGATTGCATTGGCTTTTTTGGCAACTGCAACACACAGCTGGCTCATATTTAAATGATTGTCCACTAGGACGCCAAGATCCTTCTTGCAGTTACTACTATTGAGCCAAGTACCACCTATACTGTACGTTTGCTTTCAGTTTTTCTTGCCTAAATGTAGAACCTTACTTTTTTCACCCTTGAATGTCATTTTGTTAGATAACTGGAGCACCATTTAAATACCATCAACATTGACAAAATCACCATCAGTCAATTGCAAAAGGCAAGTTTACTCAGAACAGCTTACATCCTGCGACAATACCTTTAACACCATGAAACCATAATTTCTGTCTATCCCAGATTCTTGGGAAAGATCCGATGGGTGGATAAAAATTCCAAATCCAATCTAAACCTTTGGCTGACTGTGCAACTATCCATAATAATTGTCATTGTCCTGATTCCACTTTAAGTGACTTTGAATAAAAACAAATCTTGGCTATCAAACAGCAAAACATGTAAGTGGTTAGGGTGCAGTACTGCAGGCCACTTCAGCTGACTGTTATCTGCAGTTCAGCGGTTCAAATCTCACCGGCTCAAGGTTGACTCAGCCTTCCATCCTTCCGAGGTGGGTGAAATGAGGACCCAGACTGTGGGGGCAATTTGCTGACTCAATTTGCTAAAAATCTGTAAACCGCTTAGAGAGGGCTGAAAGCCCTATGAAGCAGTATATAAGTCAAATAAATAAATAAATAAAATAAATAATAAATTCTCACTTTTAAGATATCTATGGAGTTCCCCCGCCCACTTTCTTATCCCATTCTCCCCAGCCACAGACTAAAGAATATGAAAGGAACTTTGAGAAGTGAAGTAGTGCAGTGGCTGAGCAATTAAGATGCTGAGCTTGTCAACTGGAAAGTTGGCAGTTTGAGACCTAAGTAACTGCGGGATTCCCGTTCTTGTCCCAGCTCCTGCCTACCTAGCAGTCTGAAAACATGCAAGTGCAAGTAGATAAATAGGTACCACTTCAGTGGGAAGGTCACCACGTTCTGTGTGCCTCAGCAAATAGTCATGCTGACCATGGAAGTGTCTTTGGTTTCTTTTGCTAGGAAACAGAGCTGATGAATAGGTATATTTGTTGGTGCGCGTACCTGAGGGACAAATATCTAGATATTACTGGACAGAGGAAAACGTTACCTTTATGTTTTAAAGCAGGCCTAGAGGCCGATAAACAACAAATCTGAAAGGGAAACAAAAGAGGCCATGCATAAGCACACCAGCGTGCCTACCATCCCTGTCCCACTGTCCTCATTTATATGTACTCTTTTTATGTGTTTATGGCTATGTTTTGCTTATTTATATCCATTTATTTGTGCCATTTTTTCATGTGTTTTCATACTTGTTTCCTTATATTTGTTGACAAATAAATAAATTAAAAAAAAAGAAAAATAGAGCCACCATAGCCATTAGTGGCTGCATAAATAGATGTCTAGCTATTATTTTTTCAAGAGGATAAGTAAAGTGGTAGTTCCTTGCCCCACCCACTAAGAAATACACCTGTTCACCAGCTAGTTTGGTGTAATGCAGGGGGGGGGGGTCAATTTATTTTATTATTTATTTATTTTATTTATTTATTAGACTTATATACCGCTTCATAGGGCTTGCAGCCCTCTCTAAGCGGTTTACAGATTTTTAGCAAATTGAGTCAGCAAATTGCCCCCACAGTCTGGGTCCTCATTTCACCCACCTCGGAAGGATGGAAGGCTGAGTCAACCTTGAGCCAGTGAGATTTGAACCGCTGAACTGCAGATAACAGTCAGCTGAAGGGGCCTGCAGTACTGCACCCTAACCACTGCGCCACCTCGGCTCCAATTTCATTGGAGGCTGCATCAGAATTGTGTTTGATCTCAGGAGGCTGGGGTGGGCATGGCCAGGGTGGGCGTGGCCAGCTCGACATCACTTTTGTCAGGGGCGCCTGTAGTGGCCTGAGTGTTCTGACAGAGAAAACAGGCTACCAAGCTCTGTTTTCGGCTGCGATGGCCTCCTGCAATCCTCTGCAAGTGAAAATGAAGCTTGGGGGGCCACGTACAGCCCTCCCGAGCTCCGTTTTTGCTGGCAGAGGCACCAAGGGCCAGTCCTTTGCTGTTTCCAGGGCAGCCCTGCAGGCCAAAACTAAACACCCTCGTGGGCCCGATCTGGCCCCTGGGTCTTGAGTTTGATACCCCTGCTGTAATGCTATTAAAAAGGACAATTCCTCCACCATGGAAAGATAGAACAAACAACACATGCTCCATTTTGCAGTTAAGCAAGATGCTTTTTACCTTTGGCGTCATGTTCTCCGCGGAGCTTAATGGCAGAAGCAGCCCTGTTTCAAATCACACGTCAACTCTGGAATATAAATTCTCATCTTAAAAAGATGCTAATGTTAGTGTTCCAGAATTGCTTGTCACTGTGGCAGCCTTTAAAAAAAAAACCCCTCCCTACTCCTTCCTTTACATTCTACAATTACTCAAGGCTTGATTATAAAAGAGTTGAAACTGCCTTTTTTTAAAAATGGCTCTCCTTAGTTTATATTTTAAAGCCGTGCTCCCCCACCCTTTTTTTTTTCTTCAGAGTACTAACCTTATTTTTTTTTTGGGGTTGTTGTTTTTGTTTGTTTGACAGGTTGCTTGTAGATAGAGCAGTTTTCCATAAGGAATTGAAATCATACATCAAATGTATTGTTTTATATGTAAGCCACTTGAGAACAATGAAAGCAGTTGCTGGAACCCAAATACCATTACAAATAGATTTATTGGAGTATGTTTTCTCCCACCCTTTTTCCAGAAGTTATTACTTTAATCTTAAGAATTTATGTAAGTAGGTTTGTAGCTTTTATATGCGTTATGCATTCACTTTTGAGACTTTTTAGCTATTTAGTGGCACGGTGTTTAAAACTAGTGTTATCAAGAAAATAATTTCAGCTTTAGATCATTTTTTTTATATTTGCTTCTGAATGCTACATATAAAATAGCCAGATGGTAATATACAAGAGTTATGGTGAGTGTCATGGAAACTTATCTTCACAATGCCCTTTAGCTTCTCAGCGCTCATCTGAAGGTAAAAAAACACACACCCAGAAAAGAACTGAGACTCAATATCCCTTTGCAGGAAAATAACTGAAAATTCTAGCTCTATGTCTAGCTAATGTCTCCTAGCTTTAAATGTTTTTAACAGAGATTGCAATGATGGAAATGGGAGAAATTAAAGTCATTCTGGTACTACTCTTTTTTTAAAAAAAAAGAAAGATGTGTGTTGAAGGGGAGCGAGGTAGTAATAAAAGACTGCTTTATTTTTGGCATGCAAAAAAATGGTTTTTAGGAGAACAAATAATTCCATCATATGAGAAATGATATTGGGTACTTCAAAAATAATCTATATTGTCTGCTATGTGCATACACATATGCAGAGAGAGACAGAGAGACAAGGAGACAGAGAGACAGAGACAGAGACAGAGACAGACAGACAGACAGACAGACAGGGGAGAGAGACAGTAAGAGAGAGAGAGAGAGACAGAGAGACAGACAGAGAGAGAGAGAGAGAGAGAGATTGTGTAGACAGACACCCACACACAAACACACTCAGCTAAAAGAGATTTTGGGTGGTGTGTGTTTTCCTCAAACTCACTCAATCTCTGGTCTGCTCCCAGAAGCGATTTGAAGGTTCTGCCCAGAATCTTAGCTTTTTCCTAGCACTGCCTTCTTCTGAACTTCCTGATAAAGCTGTTTAGCCTGCAGACTAAATCCTATGAAGAACGATTGCAGGAACTGGGTATGGCTAATCTAGAGAAAAGAAGGACTAGGGGGTCACATAATAGTGGTGTTCTAGTATTTGATGGGCTGCCACAAAGAAGAGGGGGTCAAGCTATTCTCCAAAGCACCAGAAGGCAGGACAAGAGAAATGGATGGAAACTAATCAAGGAGAGGAGCAACGTAGAACTAAGGAGAAACTTCCTAACGGTGAGGACAATTAACCTGTGGAATGTCTTGCCTACAGAAGTTGTAGGTGCTCCATCACTGGGGGCTTTTAAGATTGGAGGAAAAAGATAGTATGGTATCTTAGAACATAGAACTATAAAGTTGGAAGGGATCTTGAAGGTCTTCTAGTTGAATGGTGGGATTCAAATAATTTAACAACTGGTTCTCTGCCCTAATGAATGACTGGGTGGGCGTGGCCATGGTGGGCATGGCAGGGGGTGTGACAGGCAGCACTCGGCCTCCTGCACTTCCCTGGGAGCAAAAACGGAGTATGGGGGCGCCCTCCCCGCGCCTCTTTTTGGAACTAGTAGGCCTCCCTGCACTTACTTGGGAGCCAAAACGGGGTGTGTGGGGACTCCTGGAAGGGGCGGAGCAGGAAGCGGCGGGGCCAGCCAGCAATTTAAGAACCAGTTTGCTCAAACCAGCCCAAACTGGCTGAATCCCACCACTATAGTCTGACCCTTTGCCCGTGGCAGGAGTTCCTATACCATTCCAGACTTTATTTTGGTCCCGATGGGATGGATAGACATGGTCATAGAAAGAAAAATGGAATAACAGAACAGAATAACGGAGTTGGAAAGGACCTCAAACTCCCAATCCACCTATACCATTTCAGACAAATGGCTTTCCAATATCTTCTTAAAACCTCCAGTGATGGAGTACCTACAGTTTCTAAAGGCAAGCTGTTCCACAGGTTAATTGTCCTAACTGTTAGGAAGTTTCTCCTCAATTCCAGGTTGCTTCTCTCCTTGATTGATTTCCATCCATTGTTTCTTCCCCTGCCCTCTGGTGCTTTGAAAAAGAACCCTCTTTTCTTTGTGGCAGTCCCTCATATATTGGAAAACTGCTATCATGTCACCCCTAATCCTTCTTTTCACTAGAAAATCTTATTAGATTGGATGGCAGTGCTTTCTCGTAAGATGTTGAAATATGACAAAATGTATAAATATTAAAAGATACAAAGTTGATTTGCTTAATTTAAGCTGAAATGTTATTCTAGGAAAAGAGTAAAACACAGAAAACAAAATGCTCTTTAATTTTTTAAAAACTGTTCCGCATATTTTACCAGTTATGTTTTATCTTCAATATTTGAAACAGATTTTCACATACTAACCATCAACTCTTTTAAAAAATGCATTTAATGACTCTGTCAAATAAATGGCTTGGTTAATGACAGATTTCGACGGAATACTTAAGCACAGAAACATCATACTCACATCAAAGATCTGTGTTGTTAAGGACAAGGAAACATGTGGTTGTTGAAACTGGACCATCACAAAGGCTGAAGGAAGGGGGGAAATATTCCTTTGAATTCTGATGCTGGAGGAAATAGTTGAGAATTCTTTGGACCACAAGAAGAATGAATGACATACTGCTAAATATAGTAAAATCAGACTGATTTTTGCACACACTAAGTCAAAGACAAAAGTAATATTATTATTACTACTATTAAAATTATACTATTGCTATTGCTATGGTATGTGATACTATACTATATTGTACTATATACTATACTATACTATACTATACTATACTATACTATACTATACTTATACTATACTATACTATACTACTACTATACTGTACTACCTCTATACTATGCTATGCTACCACTATACTATACCACCTATACTATACTATAGTATACTTTACTATACTATACTACTCTATACTCTATACATTATGCCATATTATACCATACTACCAGTATATTAGACTAGACTACACAATACTACCACTAGACTAGATTAGATTAGACTAGACTACCAGTATACTATACTACCAGTATAGACTACATTACACTACACTATGCAATACTACCATTATACCATACCGTACCGTACCGTAACATAACATAACGTAACATAACGTAACGTAACGTAACGTAATATAACGTAACGTAACATTCCTACCAGTATATTATACTACCAGTATACTAGGCTAGACTAGACTAGACTAAACTGTACAATACTACCACAATACAATACAATACAATACAATACAATACAATACAATACAATACAATACAATACAATACAATACTATACTATACTATACTATACTATACTATACTATACTATACTATACTATACTATACTATACTATGTATTTGAATATTAATAAACCAACATCTATTCTATTCTATTCTACACTGGTAGTTGTTGTCTTACAATCACAACTTAGCCCCAAATTTATGTTACTAAATATGTCATTTAGGGAGTTTTGTTCCATCTGCCACTAACTGGAAGTTTCCCCCTACTCTTTATGGCAGAAGACTTCTATTTTAGTTCTTGGGTCTCCTTGCACCAACTATAGGTATCAGATCTCCCCACTGATCTTCAATAACACTGAAAATTTGGAATTGTAAAAACCATTCCAAAAGCTTTTTATCTAGCTTTCCTTTAAGTTCTTTATAGTTGATGTGGAGATGCCTTTTGGGTCCTTTTCTTTTTGAAATGTACAAGACAGTTCCAATCTATCATTTTGAAAACCACACCTGGCCAATATGGCCCCAGGAACTAATCTCATTTCCACAATTAAAGTTCATCAATTGATTAAATCCTTATGCAGCAAGAAAATTGTTTACTGATTTTCTACAGTACTTAAAGAGTTTTCAAAAACAGCAATGAAAATTTCAGTCAGTAAATAAGTAAGAGGGAGCAAAATGCAACTAAAAGGCTGAAATTATTGCTATTTTCCACTACACAGAATTTTTGATAGATTAAAATATTATGATTGGTGAATGTCTTTTTTTTCCTTTCTCTTTCACAAGGACACAGAACTACTTAGCCTAAGTCCATAAAAGAAACCATGTTAGACCAATTCAAAGACTTATCTGCTGTAGATAACAGTGGTTTTCTTTTTAAACCATTAAATAACAGAGGATTCCACTGCCACTGGGATATAGACATAGATTTTAAGGAAGGTTGGATTGATTCAGAGACGAGTGAGGTAGGAATGTTGAGTTGTTACAGAAAAGATAAGGAAGTCCAGGAAAGTAGAAAGCATGAGAAAAGATATTCCAAACAGCTCCACCATAACTGTGTAAGGTATACATTGAAATGGAGAGGAGATTTGGAAGATTTTGTTAAAATGCCCTAACTACTTTACGTTGCATTCCAAACTCCTCCTCCTCCTCCTCCTCCTCCTCCTCCTCCTCCTCCTCCTCCTCCTCCTCCTCCTCCTCCTCCTCCTCCTCCTCCTCCTCCTCCTCCTCCTCCTTCTCCTCATTTTCTTCCTTCTCCCCTCCTCCTCCGTCAAGCTTACTTTAAGTTAACTTTAAGGCATGGTGCAGCTGAGAAAATAATTTAAAGGGTATTAATCTTTTTTCTTCATCATCTTCTCCTTCTCCTCTTCCTCCTCCTTCTTTAAGCTAACTTTAACTTTAGGTTACCTTTAAGACTTGGTGCAGCTGAAAAAGTAATTTAAATGGTAGTAATGTTCATCATCATCTCCTCCTCCTCCTTCCTAGCATATTCCTGCAAGTGCAGGGTCGGCTTTTAGGTCACCGGCCGTTGACTTTTGTTGGCCAAGAAGTCTTGGCAATGATGGAAGGTGCTGCCCTCAGGACATTTCTATACCAGCAGGATTTCGGCTAACTGGCAGCTGCATCCAGTCAATATTCCTATGTTGAGTGTGGCAATGTGCAGTGGTTTTGGCTTCTTTTGAGCTAGCTTCTTTAACCAGTTCCACTTCTGAACTGGTAGCCCTTGTCTATTTTTCATGTTGGTTGGGCAGGACCATCGCATGTTGCCTGTGGGGGACGCCCTCGTGGCTTTGATTGATTTGTTGCAACAAAATGTCCAACCTGCCTGTTGCCCGGGCCTGGCATCGGTGTTTATGATCGATTTAGCACCCCCCAAAATGGGTGGGCTGTATCCAGCGGCACCACAAGGAGGAATGGACCATCACTGCCTGTTTATATTCTCAATATTGGAATATATGTCCCCGATCATTGACATGCCAGCATTTTCCTTAAATACCAATAGTACTTAGACTTATATACCACTTTACAGCCCTCTCTAAGCAGTTTTTACAGAGTCAGCATATTGCCTTCAACAATCTGGGTCCTCATTTTACCCACCTTGGAGGAAGGCTGAGTCAACCTTGAGCCTGGTGGGATTTGAACTGCCAAATTGCAGGCAGCCAGTAGTCAGCAGAAGTAGCGGAGGAACAGCTTGCCTTCAGAAGTCGTGGGTGCTCCATCACTGAAGATTTTTAAGAAGTGACTGGATAGCAACTTGTCTGAAGTGGTAGAGAGTGTCTTGCTTGAACAGAGGGTTGGACTATAAGACCTCCAAGGTCCCTTCCTGTTCTATTCTGATTGATTGATTCATAAACCATCTCCTAAGCTTTGGGGTAGGGTTGATGGGATGTTTTTGTTTGTTTGTTTGTCACTTGCTGTCGTTCGTTTTATAGCTACAGCTTGCCTTGGTTATGGCTTTGTCTTTGTTCACTGGTCTGTTTAATTCTCATTCATTAATCATCCCTTTGACTATTTATACCAGTGGCAAGTATAGCTAACATACTTAACGTTTTCCTTTTGTCTCAGTGGCACTCTTTGTGGAGACCAGCGGAAAGCTAATTATTAACTGTAAAATGACATTAAAAACTCTTAGATAAGCATACAAATGGGGCATCTTGGTGAAAAGCTTCTTTTTCTTCCCCTTCTCCCTTCCTCCCTTTTGGTAACCTTCAAGCGCTTGTAGCCAAGTGAATTTTTCCCCCCTTCTTTATATAATGCTGAGTTCATGTCATGCAGTGCCAAGAACAGGGATAATTGATGAAGGAGCTCCATTAAAACCTATTAAGTCTTCCATAGTCTTTCTTTCCTTCCTCTCAATTTCACCTCTGGACAGTCGACATGGAGAATTCCACATCTTATCAAGCTGGAGCAGGACTGGCACTTCTTATGATTTAAGGCATCACCTCAAAAATCCATGCAATTTGCCTTTACTTCTCATTCTCTCCCTCCCTCCACCCTTCCTTTTTATTTTTAATTTAGGATTATTATTTTTTTTGTATCTTGATGTCCTAACCTCAGCATAATCCTCGTATATTTAGGACCAATAATCTCATATTGGGTTCCAAATCAACCTAAATGAAACCAGAGATTGAAAGAGATTTAATAGTCGAACAGCAGGAAAACTATATTCTTCTTAAAGGTAAAGGTTCCCCTCACACATATGTGCTAGTTGTTCTCGACTCTAGGGGGCCGTGCTCATCTCCGTTTGAAAGCCGAAGAACCAGCGCTGTCCAAAGATGTCTTCGTGGTCATGTGTTCAGCACGATTCAACGCCAAAGGCGCACAGAACTCTGTTCCCTTCCCATCAAAGGGGGTCCCTATTTTCCTACTTGCATTTTTACATGTTTTAGAACTGCTAAGTTTGCAGAAGCTGGGACACATCATGGGAGCTCACTCTATTACATGATGCTAGGGATTTGAACCGCCGAACTGCCAACCTTTCTGATCAACAAACTCAGCATCTTAGCCACTGGATCACTGCATCCCTCATATTCTCATATTCCGCTTAGGAATGTTGTTTACACTTGAGAGGTACCATTACAGTGTGAAACCACCCAGTGAAGGAGCTGAAAAGAGTTATAAAAATATCTGGACCAGAATTAGAGGTTTTGAGGGAGCAGAAGTGACCTTTGCCAAATTCATTTCTCTTCCATGCTTCTCTACCTCATCCTTCAGAATGCAAAGAGAGAGAAAAAAACAACAACACAAAAATTAGAAACTAAATGCCTTCTGTGGTTATGCTTTGGCACTAATTTTCACTGTGGTAGGGAAGGAAAGAGACCCAATTGTACAGACACCCAAATCTGTAATTTTTTAAAAAAATATTTCCAGGATGGATTTTCACAACAGCTCCAGAGAAGGAAGAAGTTTACAAATCCAAGATTCAGCAACTTAAATTTTCAAAGAATGCAATAAATCCAGAAAGACAGGACTGTAAAACTGGAGTGATTGTGAGGTGAATCACTTTTGCCAGTTTTATAGATTGCAGCCAACTTCTTCCAGAATGTTTTTTCAACTTCTCAGGCTGGCCTACAATTGTGGGAATTTCTTGGTGGTCTCCCATCCAAAATACTAAGCAAATCCAAGCCTGCTTAGCTATGAGGGATCAGCCAAGGGTTGAAGTCTTGTGTGCCTCAACGCAGTAATTCCATACATGCTGACTTTATCATCAGTAAGCATCATTTTCATCATGGAGTTAAAGCAATAAGGAATGTTTTCATCATGTGAGCTTTAAGAACTGGGAATAAATATAGTTATTTTCCTCTAGAGTCAGAATATTTTTGGAGGGTGGGGAGAATTGTGAACTTGGAAAACCTGTCTCCCTGTTAATTTATTCTTCCTTTTCATTTTTGCAAAACCTATAGCTGTTTTCACAGTTTGGGTAAAACCTACTAGAAAAAAACAAATAAGGTGTTGTTGTTGTTAGTTGCGAAGTCGTGTCCAACCCATCGCGACCTCATAGACAAAATTCCTCCAGGCCTTTCTGTCCTCTACCATCCTCGGGAGTCCATTTAAGCTCACGACGACTGCTTCAGTGATACCATCCAGCCACCTCATTCTCTGTCATCCTCTTCTTCTTTTGCCCTCAATCTTTCCCAGCATGAGGCTCTTCTCCAGTGAGTCTTTCCTTCTCATTAGGTGGCCAAAGTATTTGAGTTTCACCTTCAGGATTTGGCCTTCTAAAGAGCAGTCAGGGTTGATCTCTTCCAAGACTGACTGGTTTGATCGCCTTGCAGTCCAAGGGACTCGCAGGAGTCTTCTCCAGCACCAGAGTTCAAAGGCCTCCATTCTTTGGCACTCAGCCTTTCTTAAGGTCCAACTTTCACAGCCCTACATTGCAACTGAGAAAACCATAGCCTTGACTATATGCACTTTTTTTGTTTTTTTCCTGCTTTTTTGTTTTTTATTATGCTGGCAAATAAGGTCTCTTGTCCAAAATATATCTCAGTAAATAACTTCATAAATATTTGAAGCAATGGGTACCTTCACTTTAAGACACAATGGAAACATAAATGCTTGGGATCTAGGAAGCAGAAATGAAGCAGCTGAATTCCCATAGCCTACCTGGACTAGCTCTGGGTAACTTCACCTGTAATTCATGCTCCATTGGGGTGATGCTTCTGAATGTCATGTCTTAAATATTGGAAAGATTGAAATCCCAGGCAGTACTCTTGTCCTTGACTTCTATATTCAAGCTTGTAAATGCTTTTGCTGTTGAATAATAATCTCACTTTTACAAAGTTCAAGCTTTGCTATATCTCAAAATACAGATTTTGAAAAAAGAGATGCAACTGGGAGAGGGGAAAAATGGCAAGGCGATACAATTTATGATCTGTTTTCAGTCTGGATTCTTCCATCGAAACTGTACAACAAGGGTGTCAAACTCAATTTCATTGAGGGCTGCATCAGGATTGTGTTTGACCTCAGGGGGATAGGGAGGTGTGGTCAGGGTGTGTGGCCAGCTCGACATCAGTCATGTCAGGAATGCCTATGGTGGCCCAACTGCTCTGCCAGCGAAAATGGGCTCCTGAGCTCTGTTTTTGGGTGCGAAGGCCTCCTTCAACCCTCTGCCAGGGAAAACGGAGCTTGGGAGAGTAGCATGTAGACCTCCTGACCTGTTTTCCCTTGCAGAGGCATCACTGGCTGGTCCTTCGCTGTTTGCAGGGTGGCCGAATTTGGTCCCTGGCCCTTGAGTTTGATACCCCATTGGACTATGCATGCGCAGAACTAAAAAAAAAGATGGTGATGATGGTAACTGGGGAACTGATTTGGGGGCGTGGCCAGCCTGGGTAGCTGCCGATTCTGCGACCCAGGCCAGCATGCCACTAGTGGTTCAGCCGAACCGGGCCGAACTGGAAGGAATCCACCTTTGACATGAACCATGGGAAAGGTACACAAATATTTCTACTGTTCATTTATATCAAAATGAATGCAATAAATGCAAGTAGGTATACCAGCATTTTCTCCCATTTTTACTACTGATAGGACTTGGTTTATGAACTCTGTTGAGTCTATTTAGACATTTTTTGAGGGGTGGTTTGGTGAAGGTGAAATTTATATACTTTTTCCCTCTGCGGTTGTGCTTATTTATTGTGCTTATTTATAAGTTGGACAAATAGAGAAATTCTTAGAAAGGCTGCTTGTTGTGTCTCAGTGAAATATTGTACTGGTCCTTATAAACATTATTCACGGCATTGAATTTTATTGAATGCTGTTGCATTTGCTCTAAACTTGGAGAAATAATACCAGATATAAAAGCATAACTCGAAGAAACAATCTCATACGAATCTATAAGCAGTATGAGATAAATTAAAGACCGCTGGTTTTCTCTCAAGAGCCCTAAGCAGGTCTGTCAAAGACTGAGTGGCAGTATTCAGACAAAATAGCAAGCTTGGTTAGATTTAACCTTAATTAGCTTATTTCTAAACGGATGCAGTGGCTCTGTGACTAAGTATCTGAGCTTTTGATCAGAAGGTTGGCAGTTCAGCGGTTCAAATCCCTAGTGCCACATATCGGAGTGAGCTCCCCTTACTTGTCCCAACTTCTGCCAACCTAGCAGTTCGAAAGCATGTAAAAATGCAAGTAGAAAAAATAGGAACCACCTTTGGTGGGAAGGTAACAGCGTTTGGTGCGCCTTTGGTGTTGAGTCATGCCGGTCACATGATCATGGAGACGTCTTCGGACAGCACTGGCTCTTCGGCTTTGAAACTGAGATGAGCACCACCTCCTAGAGTAGGAGAACAAAACTTTGCAGAACAAAATGGAACAAAGTCACTGTAAAAGCCCAAGATGCAATCCTGCCAAGTATTCCAAAGAACAAGTTTACCTGGCTGCTTTTATTTTAAAGCATTCCTTTGAACAATTCACAAAGTCCTGCTAGTTTAGGTTTCAGTGGGTGAAACCTAAAGGACACAGTGGCTCAGTGGCTAAGGCACTGAGCTTGTTGGTCAGAAAGGTTGGCTGTTCAGTGGTTTGAATCCCTAGTGCCGCGTAACGGAGTGAGTTCCCATTACTTGTCCCAGCTTCTTCCCACCTAGCAGTTCAAAAGCACATAAAAAATACAAGTAGAAAAATAGGAACCACCTTTGGTGGAAAGGTAATGTCAGGTTTCTGAAAGATGCCCTAATTGATCATGAGCCTTGAGTCAAGTTTCAAAAGAAAATCAGTCATTTATCAGGAACACCATTTCAGCAATACCCCATTGCATTCAGATCTAAACCTCATTTAAATTACCACCATCACCATCTTTTTTTTTAATTCTGCGCATCCGTAGTTCAATTTCTATTGAATTGTGCATGCACACGAACTGGAAATGACTAGCACACCTTTACCTTTACTTTTTATTGTGCAAACCTGGAAAAATGAGTGAATTTAGTAACCAAGTCATATGTGCTGTGGGAACTTAGACAATGTGGGGGTGGGGATGCCCTTAAGAAGAAGGGAAAATGTATCTTTCAAAGATGAAAAACTACCTACCACTGATTTTAAGGTGTCGTATTTGTTAATGATAGAAGGAAATGTTGCAGTTCAGTTGTGAGCAGTGGGCTCCTTGGTGCTCTCTTGGTTGTTTTCTTGCAGATGTTTCATGACCCAACTAGCCACTAGTAAATAAAATGAGAGCAAACCCCACTCCCTACTAGCCCTGAAGATATTACCTAGTTTGGTATTGAAATGTCTGCAGGAAAACAAGCAAGCTCAGAGAGCATCAAGGACCTCACAGTATTTAATATTGTTCCTCAATTTTGTAGGGCAAGGAATATGTGAAGTGCATGTATCTTTGATTGGTTTGGTTGTCACAGAATAGGCTACATAGATTCAGAATCTTGACCCTCCTATAGACATTTCTCTTTTCTACATGAGCAACATCATCACAAAGGTGCAAGGGTTCTTTGTGGAGGAGGAAGTGTGTTACGTAATTATAAGGCTTTCCCCAAATAAGCATAACCATAATCCATTTTCTTTCTTTCTTTTTTGGTGGGTGTGGCAGGGGAAGGATAGCAATAGCAGTTAGACTTATATACCGCTTCATATGGCTTTCAGACCCCTCTAAGCGGTTTACAGAGTCAGCATATTGCCCCCAACAACAATCCGGGTCCTCATTTTACCCACCTCGGAAGGATGGAAGGCTGAGTCAACCCTGAGCCGGTGAGATTTGAACAGCCGAACTGCAGAACTGCAGTCAGCTGAAGTAGCCTGCAGTGCTGCATTTAACCACTGTGCCACCTCGGCTCTAAGGATACTGTAAAAGCTCCCTTCCGATCTCCCTCCAGGGGAAGGATAGTGTAAAATCTCCCTTCCTTCCCCACTCCAGGGGAAGGATAGTGTAAAATCTCCATTCCCACCCCATTCCAGGGGAAGGATACTGTAAAATCTCCATTCCTTCCCCACTCCAGGGGAAGGATACTGTAAAATCTCAATTTCCTCCCCACTCCACAGGCAGGATACTGTAAAATCTCCATTCCCTCCCCACTCCAGGGGAAGGATACTGTAAAATCTCCATTCCTACAGCACTTCATGGGAAGGATACTGTAGAATAATAGAAATCTCCATTACCTCCCCACTCCAGGGGAAGGATACTGCAAAATCCACATTCCTACTGCACTTCAGGGGAAGGATACTGTAAAATCTCCATTCCCTCCCCACTCCAGGGGAAGGATACTGTAAAATCCTGATTCCTAGTGCACTTCAGGGGGAAGGATACTGTAAAGTCTCCATTCCCACCCCACTCCAGGGGAAGGATACTGTAAAATCTCCATTCCCTCCCCACTCCAGGGAAAGGATACTGCAAAATCTACATTCCTACTGCACTTCAGGGAAAGGATGCTGTAAAATCTCCATTCCCTCCCCACTCCAGGGAAAGGATACTGCAAAATCCACATTCCTACTGCACTTCAGGGGAAGGATGCTGTAAAATCTCCATTCCCTCCCCGTTCCTGAGGAAGGATACTGTAAAATCTCCATTCCCTCCCCACTCCACAGGCAGGATACTGTAAAATCTCCATTCCTATTGCACTTCACAGGAAGGATACTGTAAAATCTCCATTCCCTCCCCGCTCCAGTGGAAGGATACTGCAAAATCCCCATTCCTAGTGCACTTCAGAGGGAAGAATACTGTAAAGTCTCCATTCCCTCCCCTCTTCAGAGGAAGGATACTGTAAAATCTCCATTCCCTCCCAACTCCAGGGGAAGGACACTATAAAATCTCCATTCCCTCCCCGCTCCAGGGGAAGGATACTGCAAAATCCCCATTCCTAGTGCACTTCAGAGGGAAGAATACTGTAAAGTCTCCATTCCCTCCCCTCTTCAGAGGAAGGATACTGTAAAATCTCCATTCCCTCCCAACTCCAGGGGAAGGACACTATAAAATCTCCATTCCCTCTCCACTCCAGGGGAAGGATACTGCAAAATCCCCATTCCTAGTGCACTTCAGAGGGAAGAATACTGTAAAGTCTCCATTCCCTCCCCTCTTCAGAGGAAGGATACTGTAAAATCTCCATTCCCTCCCAACTCCAGGGGAAGGACACTATAAAATCTCCATTCCCTCCCCGCTCCAGGGGAAGGATGCTGCAAAATCCCCATTCCTAGTGCACTTCAGAGGGAAGAATACTGTAAAGTCTCCATTCCCTCCCCTCTTCAGAGGAAGGATACTGTAAAATCTCCATTCCCTCCCAACTCCAGGGGAAGGACACTATAAAATCTCCATTCCCTCTCCACTCCAGGGGAAGGATACTACAAAATCCCAATTCCTCCTGATCAACTGGGACTCGGGAGGCCGAGAATAGATGGGAGCAGGGCCAGTCAGAGGTGGTATTTACTGCTTCCCTGAACTACTCAAAATTTCCGCTTTCAGTTCTCCAGAATTGGTCAGAACCTGCAGAATACCACCTCTGAATGCAGTCCATGTTTATACAGAATACAAAATAGCGGAGTTGGACCTAGGAAGTCTTCTAGTCCAATCCTCTGCTCAAGCAGAAGACCCTAACTGGTTGTCCAAACTCTTGAAAATCTCCCATTGATGGAGCACCCACAACTTCTGGATTTCACCGATCACTTGTTCTCATTGTCAGGAAATTTCTCCTGAGTTCTAGGTTGGATCTCTCTATGATAAGCTTCCATCTCTTTATTTATTTTCTTGTTGTGGAGTTTCTCATACAATGAAGCACTCATGGCCTCCCTAGGCTGTTGGCTCCTGAAGGAAGCATTCTTGCTGGAGGAACCACGCTTTCCTGTGGTCCATGTGGTTTACATTTTCTGAGCACAGTGGGTGACTTAGCAATTGTTTTGGGTTTGCAGTCTAGCCGTTGCATTTTAAAAGGCCTTGTGGGAGCTGCCGCTGTCTTCTGGATAATTTATGCAACACAGGCCTTCCTTTAGTTTAATTTGATTCAGCTTTTTGATTACTGCAGTCACCAAGTTGAATCGGGAAGTGGTTTGCAAAAACGGGATCGTGGCTTTCAAACTGCATTTTTCATTCTTGTCCAGGGTTTTTAGATTAGTTTAGATTAGATTAACAGAATTGGAAGGGATCTTGTAGGTCATCTAGTCCAACCTGCCACCCAAGCGGGAGACCTTACGCCATCCCCGACAAATGGCAGTCCAATTTCTTCCTGAAAGTGTCCAGTAATGTAGCTACCACAACTTTTGAAGGCAACTTCTGTTCTGTTAGTTGATTGCTCTCACTGTCAGAAAATTTCTCCTTGTCTCTAGATTGAATCTCTCCTTGATCCGTTTCTATCCATTATTCCTTGTCTGGCCTTTAGGTGCTTTGGAAAATTGTTTGATCCCCTTCCTCTCTGTGGCAACCCCTCAAATATTGGAAGGCTGCTGTCATGTCTCCCCTGGTCCTTCCCTTCACTAGACTAGCCATGCCCAGTTCCTATAACTGTTCTTCATAGGTTTATTGAAGCCCTTAAGAGCAGACTAACCGCTGAACCAGGATTTGAATTCAGTGCTCTGTAACAGGCATCTCACACCATGTAGATGAACAGTAAATGAACTCAGAAAATGAAGAGTGGTATTATTTTAGTTTTTTTTAAAAACAAACAAACACCTGTTTACAAAATACTTGCAATAGAAACATTGCATGAGATTTTTTTTTCCAATTTCAATTTCCATCTTCCTGGGCTTATGTAATTATTATAGTTGGATATGGGGATTGTTGCCACATTAAAAACAACAACACTAAAACGTTGTGTTTTCCGTTTTTGTAGGCTTTTACCCTCCCTTGCTGTCTTCATGCTTTCAGGCTCTTGCCACTTAAATTTGGTCTCCGGGCATCCCAACATGTCACCCAATGTCCTTTTCTAACAGTGCCCCAATCAAATTCATCTTTGACTAGAGAGGTAGTCCTTGTCTTACAAAATGTAGGAGATGACCAGGCTGAGACTGAAGGAGGGGGAGTCAAACATGTCATCAATCTCGAATCCCTTCACACTCACAAGAGCTCTCTTCACCCACCTTGAATTCCATTGATTCTTATCTACTGCCAATTTCCTATGGCCGTTAGTAGTTCAAATTCTTGTAAGAGAGCTGAAATTTGCAATAATTCTTTATATCCTTTTGAATTAATATGATTTCCTGGTTTCCATGGCGTGTGACACAACCATTCATTTAGTGAACTTACAACAGCACTGAAAAAAAAAATGACTATGACTGGTCCTCGCAAGCACCATCATCACAATATTGCTACAGCGATGCGATCAAAATTCAGATGCTAGCTATTTATTGAGTATCAAAATGGAAGAAGAACAAGTGAAAGAAACAATTATTGCTGTTGTTAGTTGCGAAGTCATGTCCGACCCATCGCGACCTCATGGACAACATTCCTCCAAGCCTTCCTGTCCTCTACCATCCTATGGAGTCCATTTAAGCTCAGATGAACCTGACTCTTGATTTTTTGATTGGTTGTTTGCCTTCCTAACTATTGAGTTGTTGTTGTTTTTTTAAAGTCATATGAGATTCAGTATGGATGCCCTCTAATCTATTGTTTGGTAAAGGCACAGTTTTTGTTGGCATTTTCCTCTAGGTCAGAGGTGTCAAACTCAAGGTCTGTGGGCTGCATCCATCCTGTGTGGTGCTTAAATCTGGCTTGCAGGGCTGGGCTGGAAATATCAAAGGAACAGCCCACAGTGCCTCTGGCAGCCAAAACAGGGTGCAGGGGGGAACACGCCCTCTTACTCCATTTTCAGCCTGGACAGCCTCCTGCAGCACTTTGCTACCCTGTTTTGGCAAGCAAGGCATTGCAGGTGGCTGTCCAGGCTGAAAACAGGGTGCAGGTAGGCTGCGCACACCTCCCTGTACCCTATTTTGGGCAGCCGAGTGCTTCAGGAGACTGTCTGTCCTGTCTCTCCCCCCACCCCAGCCTGTGGAGGAGAACTAAAATGCTGATCCGGCCCTCAAAGAAATCCAATTTGACACCCCTGCTCTAGGTGTTTGTTGTTGTTAGTTGCAAAGTCATGTCCGACCCATTGTAACCCCATGGACAATGCTCCTCCAGGCCTTCCTGTCCTCTACCATCCTCTGGAGTCCATTGAATCTCACGCTGACTGCTTCATTGGCTCCATCCTGCCACCTCATTCTCTCTCGTCCCTTTCTTCTTTTGCCCTCCATCGTTCCCAGCATTGGGCTCTTCTCCAGTGAGTCCTTCTTCCTTCTCATTAGGTGGCCAAAGTATTTGAGTTTCCTCTTCAGGTTCTGGCCTTCTAATAAAGTCTAACAATATCTGGGCTGGATCTATGACCATAGAAAGTCAATAGCCCTTCTGTTCAGAATATCAAATAATTCTTTTCGAAGTTTCCATGGCTGGTGGTTATTTTCACGCTTGAGCTGAGGAAAAGAAGTGCAAGGAAAAGGAGGTCTGAGCTCACAAGCTTCTCCTTGCTGGCATTTTCAGAGACAGATGAACCTATGGCCCATGTCCTGTCAGCTTTAGCCTGGTTCCTGTCTTCCCAAAACTCCATGAGATACATCTTTGGAGAGCAAAAAACGCTATTAGGCAGAACAGACTGAACATCTTCATCAGCCAAGCCAGCCAAGGTCTGGCCTGTAATTGAGACACATGTGGTGCTGTCAGCAGGTGATGGCAGACAGACGTACCTGAATGACAGTGTGACAAGGAGCAGAGACAAGGGGGCCCATCCAGGCGCTCCTACTGCCAGAGTGATGAGCACAGAGGAACACAGCCTGCGCATTATCAGCAGGCCAAGATAGAGCCGAGGCTTCAGCAGGGAATGCCAGACAGTTAGCAACGTGCTACAAATTTCTTTCAGCAGTTAGGCTCTTTTCTCCCAGGCACAGCCCCCTCGCTATTCAGCAGACAAGAGCGGCTCATATCCTGCAGACGGATGATAGATGTGACACCTCTTTGGAAAAAAAAAGCTGCTTGTCTTCCACAGGTGTACGCTTCCCCCCCATCTTCCAGCGAGAGGCGCAGGGAAGAGCGGGGCGCGCGAGATAATGATTTGATACTCAGCGCTGTATCGAAAGGGTGGAGAGTGGGGGGAGGAGAAGGATCTTTCATGTACAATTATGACGGAAAATAAAGGTGCTGACACGTTGGGTACAGAGAAGAGGCGGGAGATCAAAGGACTCTAATGAAAGAAGTGGATTACATTAAGGGAGATGGCCAATCATCTCACTGCCGTGCTGGCTTTCAAGGAAGGGGAATGGGGGTGGGATTGGCTTGCAAACAGGGCTTCCAAGAGGCAATTCTCCATCTACAGCATCCCTTTTATTAACCCAGAGAACTCTTCCCACCACATTTTTTTGTGTGCACAGATGAGGGTTGATTCACTGGGCGGCTGGTCAGGAGATATTTGGCTCTAAAAGCCCAGCCAGGGAAAGAAAGATCAACAGAAATCCACCCCCAACACACATACACACCTTCTCCTCAGTGGCAGTAGTAGTAGCAGTAGACTTATATACCGCTTCATAGGCCTTCCAGGCCTCTCTAAGCGGTTTACAGAGAGTCAGCATATTGCCCCCAACAATCTGGGTCCTCATTTTACCCACCTCGGAAGGATGGAAGGCTGAGTCAACCCTGAGCCGGTGAGATTTGAACCGCTGACCTGCTGATCTAGCAGTAGCCTGCAGTGCTGCATTTAACCACTGCGCCACCTTGGCTCATGAGTAAGCACTGAGTAAGATATGATAACAGAATAACAGAGTTGGGAGGGAACTTTTTTTTAAAAGGTTTTTATTAGGTAAACATTAAAAATGTTGGATATAGTGCGACATTTCTGGCATAGTCATTTCCATAGCGTTTTTTTGATCTTACAGCAATAACAGTTTATATCCATATGTGTAGTCAGTCAAATTACTTACCCATTAATCCCTTTCATTATATAGTTACTATCAGTACATATATATATCCAATTCCTACCTATCGTACAATATTAATACCATATTTTCCAATTCTTAACTTATCCGTGTTTTTCTGTCCCAAACTTTTTGCCTCGTTTCTAACCATCAGTACGATTTGTCCCAGATTTCGTGGTATTCCATCTCACCCTTGTCTTTGAGCTTTAGAGTCAGCCTGTCCATCTCTGCACATGTCAGCCTCTTCTGTATTATTTCTTATTCTGGGGGAATCTCATTGTTTTTCCAGTTTTGTGCGAAGGCGAGTCTTGCTGCCGTTAAAATATGCAACGTTAAATATAATCCACCTTTGCTATGTTTTTCTCCTGTCATCCCTAATAGAAATAGTTCTGGCCTCAACTCTGTTCTTTGATTTAACACCTCTCAGAGTTGGAAGGGATCTTGAAGGTCTTCTAGTCCGACCTCCTGCTCAGACAGGAAGCCCTATACCATTTCAGACAAATTGTCATCTAATCTCTTCTTAAAAACTTTCAGTGTTTGAGCAGTCACAATTCTGGAAGCAAATCGTTCTCACTGGCAGGAAATTTCTCTTTAGTTCTAGGTTCTAAGTTGCTTTTCACCTTGGTAAGTTTCCATCCATCCTGCCTTTTGGTGCTTTGGAGAAATAGGTGTACCCCTCTTTGTGGCAGCCCCTTAGATATCGGAACAACAGGTGGGTGGGGGTGATTTTCTTATATTGTATTGTATTAATTTATTTGATTCTTTTTATTAGTTTTATTGTTTTAAAGAAGGTTTTAAATTCTGTAAGCGAAGAGATGGCAATATAAATCCAATAAATAAGTAAATAAAAATTGCTATAATGTCACCCCTAGTCCTTCTCTTCATTAGACCCAATTCCTGCAACTGTTCTTCATATGTTTTTAGCCCCTAGTCCCCTAATCATCTTTGTTGCTCTTCTCTGCACAACGGTGGATGAAATTCACATTTAGCCCTGCTAATGGTACTTCAGTCTAAGAAATTATTTCAAATGAGGGGAAGACTTTTATAGATGCTCAACAAGGCTGACATTTCAGCCACATCAATATTATTGTTTGTACAATGGAGTCTTCAGGGAGTGAAGTCAACTAATGTCTGGCGTTTGTACTGGAATCAATGGATCGTGGATTTCATTAGGCTGTTCTCTAGAATCTTGGACTTTGAACGTTCCTGTAATGTTTTCAAGGCTCCTTACACTTTTTTTTATTGAAAATTTTGAAAAAAAAAACTTTTACAGATATTTACCTCCCTCCCCCTTCCCTCCCCCCAAACCCCCCCAACCTCCCCCCCCCCCGCTTCCCAGAACCAATACAGGGTATAAATCTTTAACAAAGATATTCTAAGATAAACTTAAAAAAATGTTAGTATCATCTTGCATTTGAGCTTTAACTCCTCTTTGCTAGGCTAGCTCTAAACAGATTATATCATTCCTTGTTTCTTCAGTCATAAACTATCTGGAATTTCTTATTTTGAGTATAGTCAATCCATCTTCTCAACTCTAGTTTATATCTCTCATTTGAATGGTCCTTGAGATATGCTGATATTTTAGCCATCTCTTCTAGGTTTGTTACTTTTAATGTCCATTCTTGAATAGTAGGCAAATCTTCCTTCTTCCAGTATTGCGCCACCAAGAGTCTTGCTGCAGTTATTAAATGCAAAATCAAGTTAGTCTCTATAACTGTACAATCAGTAATTATACCTAACAAAAATAACTGAGGGGTAAACTTTATCCTTTTTTAAAGAACATTTTGCATAATCCACCATATTTTTATCCAAAATGCTTTAACCTTTTTACAAGTCCACCAAATATGATAGTATGTAGCATCAGCACAATCACATCTCCAGCATTTAGATTGTAAATTCGGATACATAGAGGCCAGTTTTTTAGGATCTAAATGCCATCTATAAAACATCTTATAAAAGTTTTCTCTCAAATTTTGGGCTTGTGTAAATTTTACATTTCTTACCCAAATCTTTTCCCATGTATCCAACATTATTGGTTCTTCAAAATTTTGGGCCCACTTTATCATACAGTCTTTAACTAATTCTGTTTCCGAATCCATTTCTATTAATGCATTATATAGTCTCTTTATATGCATTTGACTTTGATCCCTAGTTTGTTTTAGTAAATTATCCTCGTTTTGCATAAAACCGATTTTTTGATCTTTTTTCCATCTGGCCTGTAACTGCCCATACTGAAACCATGTTTGAATTGCCTTTTCCTCTTTTAGTACATCCAAGGGTTTTAATTGTAATACACCTCTTTCTAAGGTGAGAAGCTGTCTGTATGTAATTACATCCTGTTTTTGTACTATATTTATGTTTTCTATTGCGTGTCTAGGAATTGCCCACATGGGTATCTTATCATTTAGTTTGTATTGATATTTTTTCCAGACCCACAATACAGCATTCCTTAAAATATGACTTTTAAAATTCTTATCTACCTTTTTGTCATATAGCAGGTAAGCATGCCAACCATATACCAAATCATGCCCTTCAATATTAAGTAATCTATCATCTGTTAAGTTAATCCAGTCACTAATTACTGTTAAAACTACTGCTTCATAATATAGTTTTAAATTTGGTAATTTCAAACCTCCTCTCTCATGCACATCTTGCATTATTTTTAGTTTTATTCTCGGCTTCTTCCCTGCCAATACAAATTTATTAATGCCCTTCTGCCATTCTAGCAAATTTGCATCTTTTTTTAAGTATTGGTATCATTTGAAAAAGAAATAAAAATTTAGGTAGAACATTCATTTTCACTGCTGCCATTCTTCCCAACAAAGATAATTGTAATTTTTCCCAATTTTTCATCTCTGTCTGAATGCTGTGCCATAGTGGCTCATAATTATACTTATATAGTTTCCCATTTGAGGTTGAGATATAGACTCCTAGATATTTAACCTTTTTAACTATTTCACATTCTGTCTTTCATTCTAATTCTTCCCATTGTTTAGTGTTCATATTTTTAATTAGCATCTTTGTTTTCCCTAAATTTATTTTAAATCCGGACACTTGGCCGTATTGATTAATCATATTCATTAAAACCTTACTAGATTCCTGTGGTTGGGTTAATGTTATGACCAAATCATCCGCAAAAGGACGTATTTTAAATTCTTGATGCCTAATCTTGATTCTCTGTAAATCATCTGATCCCCGTATTTTATTCAATAATAATCCCAGAGTTATGATAAACAGTAATGGGGATAGGGGACAACCCTGCCTTGTACCTTTCTCGATTTTAAATGGATCTGTTAAGCTTCCATTGACTATAATTTGAGCTGTTTGTTCCTGATATATTGCTTTAATTGATTGTAAAAAGTGTTCTCCTATTTGCATTTTTTTGCATTATTTTCAATAAAAATTGCCAATTCACTCGATCAAAGGCTTTCTCGGCATCTAGAAATATAAGCGCAGCAGGGATTTGGTTATTCTTTCCCAAATATTCCAGTATATTAACAATTTGTCTTACATTACTTCTCATTTGTCTCCCTTGTATAAAACCTGTTTGATCATTATGAATCAATTGCTCCTTGCACTTTTATAGTGCCTAAATTTTTGGTTGTGATTCAGTCCATTATTGTAGGATACTGGGAGGAAAGTCCTCATTCATTCTTTGCTCTTTTTTTTAAAAAAAGGGATTTTTTAGTCTCATACACACATTTGCAAGTATACATTCTCATAGTTATTATTCTTATCACATTTTAATACTTTTAAACATTCATTTTTCCATATAAAAATTAAAATATATGATCCCATACATCTATTTTGTTTTACCGCCACCCTACTTTCCTTTACTTTTCTCCCTCCGTTCTCTACTTCCTTCTTTCCTCCTCTGGTTTCCCTTTACTTTTTCCCCTTCCTCTCCTCTTCTCCTCTCTACCTCTTCCCCTTCATACCCTCTCCCCTCCTCTTCCTATCCCTCCCAATCTTCCTCTCCTTTCCTCTTTCTTCTTTCCCTCTGCTCTGTATATCCCACTTACTGATGTAAGAGAAGATATGAATTTGTCTGGGGTCCTTGGCCAAAGATCATTACTCCTGATGCCCATATTCCTTAAGACTAATTGAACTGGTTCTCCACCCTTGAAATCAAAGTCCTAAGAATAGAATTGCGCTACATTACATATGAGGCTACCTATGTCGATGTATGGACTGTGGGTGTTTTTGGGGGGAAACAAACACAAACTTAGGTTGCTTATCCATAATTTTAGAAAAGAAGTTCTGATATTGATAGAACAAAGGAGATGGATCTGCAGTGCAGACAAACTTCTGTATGGAATTTGACACTCTTTGTGTACCTGATGGCTTAATAAAGCTTTACAGATAACTTTGTTTACTACACTTAGGTCAGACCGAAGGCAGCATAGGTCTAGGTTGTCCAAGCTCAAAATTTCAAGCCTGGTGGCATAAGATATTCTGTTGTGAGTAGAGGAGTGGAGGACTCTTCTCGTGAAATACCTCTGAATGCTCTCAATTGCATTAATGTCCAATATACAGTGCGGATTCCAGGCAGATGAGCTGTATTCGAGAATTGTCTAGCAAAGATTTTTATGCCCCAGTTTGCAGTACAATATTACCGGAGAAGAAGCTTCACAAGATTAGGTTAACTACTCTTAATGCCTTTTTGGCAATGCTGTTACAATGAGCTCTGGCATTTAGATCATTTGAGATGAGTACTTCAAGGTTCTTGACAGAGTGAGGGCCGTCTACAAGGTCATATCCACCAATGTTCCCTCTAATTTTTTTCCAGTGTGTGTGGAAAATTATAGTGTTTGAGCGGCACATTTTCATACCTGAGCACCTGAATTTTTTTCACAATGTTTCACAGAGCAATTGATTTATAGGATCTGAATTGGAATGGAGAAAAATGGTTTTGTGTGTGAGTGTGTGTGTGTGTGTGTTTGAGTGAGCGAGGGATCCGGTAAGGGAACTGCACCTATTTAGAAAAGGTAAATTATTGCAAACATGATCAGTCGAAGATAAGTATGGGGACAGGTTGGGCGGTAGAGAGAAAGTGATAAAAGAGTGGGAGAGAGGAAGAGAGGAAGAAAAAAGAGGGAAGGGAGACAGAAAGAGACAAAGAGGAGAGAGAAGGGAGAAGGAGAGAGAAAGTGAAGGAAGAATGGAAAAGAAGGAGAAAGAGAAAAGAGACAAAGAGAAAGAGGATGAGAGAGACAGAGAGAAAAGAGAGGAGGAGGAAACAGTAAGAGAGAACATCTCATTTCAACCCTGAGGTGCAAATATTCTCTTTGATTGGTAATTTTATTTGTCCATTTACTATTCAATACTCTCATTTCTCCTTGAGTTCATCAAGAATTCCCTTCTTTTTATTGAATTTATCACAATACATTGAGAACAACTTTTTCAACATAGCTTTACAGCTATTTAAAATATATAGTAATTTAGGTCAGGTTTTCAGAACATTAGTCTATTTATAAGTCACTAAGTGCAAAGAAACAGAATTCAGAAAGTTGGCTTTCCCTTTTTGTAATTGTGTATTGTCTGTGTATTGTCTGCTTAATTTTCTACCTACATTTTTATAATTGATATTCACTGTTGACCCAAGAAGCCCATCGTAGAAAGAAACCCTCCCTATGAACTTTGTTGGGTTTCCATGGAATGAAGTTTGATCTTTTTCTCAACCATACAAGAGCATATTCTTTCTAAGGAGGATATAATCAAGATAGTCCATAATTGCCGATCAATCTAACAGTATGGCGATTGATAATCTCTTTATATTTCAACTAACTCTTTCAGTCTTAAAGGTTTGGTGAGGAGAAATCCAAAAATTCTTTTAAAGAGGAAAAAAATGCTTGCACAATTGCATCCATGGAGACATGTATATATACACAACACACAGAGGAACAAACTTAACAAAGTGCTAAGTCTGCCCACCAACTAACTAACTAACTAACTCTCTCTCTCTTTTTTTTTTAATGCGAGAGAAGAGAGAGAGAGAGAGAGAGAGAGAGAGAGAGAGAGAGAGAGAGAGAGAGAGAGAGAGAGAGAGAGAGAGAGAGAGAGAGAGAGAAAGAGAGAAAGAGAGAAAGAGAGAAAGAGAATGAGAATCCTTCCTTCCTTTAGCCCAACACTCTCGCTGGCATCCCGGCCAGATGAGAGGGATTGCAGAGGGTCTCTCCGAGTCTAGGACAGTGAGTCATTTGATGGGAAACTTGCCTCTTGGATGGAATGACCCGGCTTGGCTCCCACTTTTGATCTGCTGCCCAACAACCGAACAGAGAAGCAAAGAGGCAGGAGAGATGAGGCAGGAGAGATGAAGCGGGAGCCAAGCCGGGTCATTCCTTCCAAGAGGCAACTTTCCCATTGAATGACACCCTGCCCTAGACTCGAGGAGACCCTCTGCAGTCCCTCTCATCTGGCCAGGATGCCAGCGAGAGTGTTGGGCTGAAGGAAGGAGGGATACACATGCTCGCTCTCTCCCCGCATCTCTCTCGCAAATGGCAAATCTGAGCAGCCGCTGCTGGGAGCCCGTCCCATGCCTTCTCCCAACCCCCAAGCCCCTTCTCTCAGCTACTTTCTGCCTTGTGGACCTAGAACTGATTGCTGTCTCCAGGCTAGCTCTCCTCTCCTATTATTGTGGAAGGTGTCTCACAAAAACCACTGTGCGGCAGTTGGAAAGTGCTGCGCGGTGTTTTGTTGCCATGTGCGCAGCCGCGCAACTGCACAGCTTAGAGGGAACATTGATATCCACCAGCTTGTATTTGGTGTTCTGACATGTTTTGCCAATGTGTAAGACAGAGCATTTGTTGGTTTGTTGCCGGGACTTTTCTGGATGTGAATGCTAGGAATTCACATTAACCAAATAAGAAAGGGGGTTTTGCGGGACAAGGAGTCTGTTTTGTGATTCTATTAAGCCTAGGTCAGAACAGACATTTGGACTGAAAGACCATGAGATAGGAATAATTTGGGGAGGAAGTTGTTCAGGGAGAAATTCCACACAGATCTCTGGTATTCAACCAACCCTATGTATTGAATAGCACCAATTTCTATTGCATCAAGGTAACTGCCGAATGTATGAGGATTTATTCAGAGTGTTGGTTTATTTAATGGACTGTTAGATCCAGTTCAATAAGAGCATCAGGAAATGTTCATCGCCATCCTTTTGGGTAAGTATATTGCTGGTTAATAGTCCAAATAGTCCTTTGATGGGGAGATGAGACTGTCTCTAAGAGAATGATTGCTCAAAACACTATGTTTTATAATTTTGTTCTTTCTTTATATAATAACAAGAAATCTAAAAGATTATGGATGCCATCAAATAAACCCTCACATAAAAAATAAGACCAAAGGACTATCAATAAAAGAAAATTTCAAAGAAAAGCACAGGTGAAATCCAAAACTCAGAGCAATCGTTTCTAATGAAAATAATTGGAAAAATTATGTTGGAAGTACCATGTTTCCCTGAAAATAAGACAGGGTCTTATTTTCTTTTGACCACCAAAATAAGCATTTGGCCTTATTATCAGGGAGGTCTTATTATTTTTGAGGTGCAGGAGGTGGCCAGCGTGGTCACCTCATGGCTGCTGTTGTGTTGCAATATTTTCAGGGAGGGCTTATTTTTGGTGGAGGGCTTATTTTAGAGCTGGGACTTCAGAGGCAGAGAATCAGGGGTAGATTCTTACCAGTTCTAATCTCTTCTATAGAAGAGGTTCCACAAATCTACAGTGCTGTTTACAACCAGTTCCAGCTCCCTCCCCCCTCCCCCATCCGCACATCATCAAGATGAAGAGCGAGAGGAGGAATTGTGGGAGATGAAGTCCACAAGTCTTAAAGCTGTCAAGTTTGAACACCCCTGGGTTTTTTTTTCTAAAGCGTTAGGCGTGCAAGGGTCTTGTAACTTGACAGCTTTAAGACTTACACACTTCAATGCCAGAGTTCCTGAGCCAACATGACTGGAGGAGAAATTCTGGGAGATGAAGTCCACAAGTCTAAAAGCTGTCAAGTTTGAACACCCCTGGTTTTTTTTCCTAAAGGGTTAGTAGGGGTGCAAGGGTCTTGTAACTTGACAGCTTTAAGACTTGCATGCTTCAAATGCCAGAGTTTCTGAGCCAACATTTTGGTTGCTAAGCAAGAGCATTGTTAAGTGAGTTTCACCACATTTTACAAGTTGGCCACGCCCACCAGTCACATAACTGCCAAGCCACTCCCACCAGGTCATATGGCTGTCAAGCCACTCCCACCTGGTCACATGGCTGGCAAGCCACTCCCACAAAGCAGGCCACACCTACAGAAGAGGTTCTAAAAATTTGAAACCCACCACTGCAGAGAATAGATGGGGGCGTGGCCAGTCAGAGGGGGTATTTACCGGTTCTTCGAACTACTCAAAATGTCCTCTATCCGTTCTCCAGAACTGGTCAGAACCTGCCGAATATCACCTCTGATGCAAACTATGACTAGATTGTGAAGTGTGTTTAGAAGGCTGTTTGGAAAAATCTAATGGAAATGGCAGGAGAAGGAGCACTGTTAAGAAATTTGTTCTGCAAATCATTCAGGAGTGCATTAATTGATAAATAAAATATATTGGGTGCTTGTTTATCTAAAGGGAGAGTATGACAAAGTGAGCAGGCTTCAAATTAATATCTTCAGCCACAGAATTTACTCAGTATCCAATTCAGAATTCTGCGATAAAATGAAGCTTGTCTCTGTGAGATTGCCATGAAAAAGGGGCATTGAAATTCAGTAATATCAAGAGCTCCTATGCAATCTGACTTACCAATAAAAAAACCCAATTTATTGTCAACATAACAAAAACATACTCTTTAATCTTAAGCTATATGGATTTCATTAATTCAATATGCAGCCATTAAAGAATAGCCACGCATAATGCAACATTTATTAAGCAGCTATCTTTAGTGTTACTTCAAATAATTTAGTTTTCTTTTCTACATATTCAGGCAATTCTTTTATTAAACTAGCAGTTATGTTTAGCTTGAGGTGGAGAACATCAATCGTTTTAACCAGGTTTTATGTATTTATTTATGTATTTATTTATCTATTTATTTTTGAGCAAAGTACTGTAAAGACAGTGCTGAATTTATTTTCCTGGTGACTGATATCATCATCACTAAAGATGGGGAGTCAAATTTTCTGATTTAAAAAAAATAAACAAGGCTGTTTTGATTCCTTTTTTTAAAAAAGTTTGTTATTTTTATTTCTCATATATACATTCACAAATGTACAATCTCATAATAATTTGTATTATCTTTTAACATTTATAACAATTTTTCTTCCTCTACAATTAACAATATGCTTGAGATTGCTTTTCTACTGTCCCATACACTCATCTTATTTTACAATAACCCTACTTCTTCCTCCTTCCTCCCCTCTCTTCTTCTCTCCTTCTCTACCCTTCTTTCCTCCTCTCCTTTCCCTTCTCTCCTTCCCCTTCCTCTCCCCCACTCCACCCCTCTTCTTTCCTTTCCTACTCTCTCTCCTACTCTTACTTCCACTCCATTCCTTCCTCTCCTTTTCCCTTACTTCTTTCCCTCTCCTTTCTCCTCTCCTTCCTATCTTTCCCTCTACTCCTCTCTCCATTCCCTCTTTCTGTTTTTGTTGTTTGTATATTTTCCTCTTCAATCTGGTGTACTCTCAGGATGGTGTTCTAGCATACCCGGTTCTGTATTTACATAGCAATCTTAAATTCCCTCTTCCACAATTTATTTTCATTTTAATAGTTACATGTACATCATCCTTTAAACGGATGATGTAACGCTGTTTTGATTCCTGATGCTTTCTAGGATAGCAATAGCACCTAGACTTATGTACTGCTTTACGGTGCTTTACAGCCCTCTCTAAGCAGTTTACAGAGTCAGCCTCTTGCCCACAAGAATCTGGGTCCTCATTTTACCCACCTCAGGAAGATGGAAAGCTGAATCAACCTTGAGCCTGGTGCGATTTGATATGCCAAATTGCAGGCAGCCAGCAGTCAGCAGAAGTAGCTTGCAGTACTGCACTCTAACCACCGTGGCCCATCCTAAGGATGCCCTGTACTAAACCACCATGGCTGATACCAAACTTGAGTTCAGGTTTGGGCTTAACTAGAGTTTGAATTCTGAAGTAGACTTAATGTGGAGTGATATTTGCTGGAATGGGTCAATGAATAGAGCAGAAGGAGTCATCTTTAAGATGCAACTCACTCATGTATTTCTTGGGGATTCTGCAAATGTCAATAGTCTTTGTGAGCTTACAAAGCTTATCAATTAATCCAGAGGCTGGAACTATTAATTCAAAATAGGATCAGTTATCTTAAATGGGGTTATTTTCTACTGCTGCTAAAAAATAGACATCCAATTAGACTAAATTAGGACAGCTATACCCACTGGAAGGTATGATGGCTCAATTGTTAAAGAAGCAGAGCTTGTCAGCAGGAAAGTGGACAGCCGAGGTTCGAGACCCAAGTGCTATGCAACAGGGTGAGATCCTGTTACTTGCCCCAGCTCCTGCCCACCTCGCAGTTCAAAGGCATGAAAGTCCAAGTAGATAAATAGGTATCCCTTTGATGGGAAGATAACAGCATTCTGTGTCCCTTGTTGTATAGTTATGATGACAACAGGACCACGGAAGTGTCTTCGGACAATGCTGACTCCCTCAGATAAGAAACGGTGATGAGCACCTTCCCCTAGAGTTTGACACAACTGGAAAGGGCAAGCATTTACCATTTTGTCAATCAGTATAGAACTAGATGTGGTGGCTCAGTGGCTAAGATGCTGAGCTTGTTGATCAGAAAGGTGGGCAGTTCAGCAGATCGAATCCCTAGTGCTGCAAAATGGAGTGAGCTCCTGTTACTAAAACCCAGCTTCTGCCAACCTAGTGGTTCGAAAGCATGCAAAAATGCAAGTAGAAAAATAGAAACCACCTTTGGTGGGAAGGTAACAGCGTTCCGTGCACCTTCGGCATTTAGTCATGTCGGCCATATGACCACAGAAACATCTTTGGACAGCACTGGCTCTTCGGCTTTGAAACGGAGATGAGCGCCATCCCCTAGAGTTGGGAATGACTAGCACATATGTGCGAGGGGAAACTTTGCCCTAAAAAGCCGGAAGGGAACTTGGAGATCTTCTAGTCCAACCCCCTGGACAAGCAGGAGATCCTATACCATTTCAGATAGGTGGCTGCCCAGTCTTTTCTTAAAAATCTCCAGTGATAAATATCCCACAGGTGCTTTTTCAAGAGGCAATGGACTTTCTGGTTTTTCTTTGAAGACATTTCACTTCTTCTTGGATGAGAAATGAAACCAGTGGTGGGATTCAACCAGTTCGCACCTATCCAGGAGAACCGGTTGTTAACTTTCTAAGCAGTTTGGAGAACCTGTTGTTGGAAGAAATCTCCTTTTGTTTTTTTCCACTTTACAGGGCTAATCCTGTAAGGAAGGCAGGAAGGAGACATTCTGGTGTTGTTTCTAGTCTAATCTTTATTGCCCTGCTTACAGAAACTGCCTCTCTGGTTAACCCTTATCACATTGTAACAGCTAAGGCAAAGTGCCCATCAACTTGAGTGACATTGAGTTGGCCACGCCCACCCGGTCACATGACTTCCAAGCCACTCCTATCCAGCTGGTCATCAGGACAGAGAATTGGTTGTTAAATTATTTGAATCCAACCATTGAGTGAAATGTCCAGTTCTCTCTTGAAAAAGCCCATTTGGGAAAACCATGACCTGGATGACTGCAAATCTCCATAAACACCCCTCCAGTGATGGAACACCCATAACGTCCGAAGACAAGCAATTCCACTGGTTAATTGTCCTCACTGTGAGGAACTTTCTCCTTTATTCCAGGTTACTTCTCTCCTTTGATTAGTTTCCACCCATTGCTTCTTGTTCTGGCCTCTGATGCTTTGGAAAATAAATTGACCTTCTCTTCTTTGTGGCAATACCTCAAATACTGGAATGCTGCTTTCATGTCACCCATGTCCTTCTTTTCTCTATACCAGCCATACCCATTTCTGGCAACCATTCTTAATACATTTTAGCTTTATATTCAGTGAACTACTAATCAGGGGAAAACAGTAAACAGTCTGTCCATCGTCCATTCAGCTTCTTGGGATTACTGCTAATAATACAGACTCATCCCTTCCTTTTTGCCAAGCATCTGATGGCACAACTAATATTAATTTGGAATGGGTGGTCTACATGTGTAGAGCAAACACTTCAACAAAACCCTCCCAAGTCATTACAGTATGGTTTGGTAGCTTGAGTATTCATATACATTGATGAGGCTATTACAGGATGTCAGAATATCTGGTTAATTGGAAGTTATTAGTGCAGTTGGAAAGTAGATTCCCTGAGTTTTTAGAACATGTTTTGTGTCATTCGGAGCAGTACCCCTCTGTCATTTCCTTAAAGAAACAGGATAAAAACTATTTACAGCTTATTTTACCCCACATTTACACATAACATTTTTTCTTTTTTAAGAAGACTAAGATGTTTTAGGGATTGACTTAGTTGATCATAGAAAGCCAGTTTGGTCCAATGGTTAAGGCACCAAGCTAGAAAGTGTGGGAACATGAATTCTAGTCCCACGTTTTTAGACGACCCTGCGCAGGGGTGGGATTCAAAAATTTTAGCAACTGGTTCTCTGCCTGGTTGCTGGGTGGGCGTGGCCATGGTGGGTGTGGCCTACTCAGCCTCCTGCACCATGACAGGGGGTGGGTGCTTTCTTCTCCTTCTCCTCCTCCTCCTCCTTTAAGCTAACTTTAACTTTAAGTTAATTTTAAGGCATGTTGCAGCTGAGAAAATAATTTAAAGGCTAATAATCTCCTCCTCCTCCTCCTCCTGCTTTTCTTCTTGTTGGCAATTAGCATGCAAAAGACTTTCCCCTGGGGGAATTTGAGTGTATATCTGGGCAAAGGTTCACTGAATATGATAGCAATTTTTTTCAACCGAATAGGCTAATTTTTTTTAACTTTGGTAGAAACTACAAGAGTTCCATTGAAACAAAGTCTTTGGCCTTTGCAAACAGAATAATAAATCCACAGCATAATCAGCATTCCACAATTTAACAATTTATTTAAATATCTAGGTTTGTGTGGTTGTTTTTAAAATGAAACCTACTCTTGAGATATTATTCATGGAAAATCTCTTTTACCAAAACAGTAGAAAAAAGCTTTGATAGTAGAACTTTTAACATGTTTAGTGGTACCTCTTAAAAGGAAAACCGTGTGGCTTTCTTATGTCAAACTATATTTTGGAACAATACTATTTATCTCTCTTGTGGTCATATGCCAAAGTGAAGGATTGGGTCAGATGTAAACTTTTTAAATGTGTTTTATGAGGAAAAAGGGGGGAGTAACAGATTTTCATGGAAAGAAACATTTGAGCAACAGTTATCACTATCACCTTATGTGGATTCTTTAATGAATGTTTAAGAACAGTTTTTAATAGTTATTCAAAATATTCACTGTTCAACATGCAGAGATAGAATGTACTTTCCCCCTAGATGGCACACAAAAATGATATTTAGAACTTCATCCACGGGTACATTGATAAAGCAAGAAACACTGCAATAGATATTTGAGATTTAAATGATTTTAAAAAGCAAAAGGAAGTAACAATAAGCACATTGAATCAGGTTTAGTAACAAACAGTTAATGTAGTTGCTGAGGACTGGGGTAATACAGCTCCATCTATTTAAAAAAAATGAATTCCAGCAACTGAATGGACTACATGAAAATTTCAATCTATTTCCAGAAACAGTCAGTTGATCTAGCTTGGATCTTAACAAAGTCAAGATATCAAGGAAAAGATTAATCAGCCAAGATGACTTGGACACTCAAACCTGCACATTTGTTCTTATATGGTAGCTGATATGCTTCCTGGAATCATGAAAAATATACAACATGATCTCTCTCAGGATTTTATACTTATTTTTAAAGAGATCATTTGACCAAGATGATAAATAGGCTGATGGATGGACAGACGGACGGACGGATGGATGAATGAATAGCTATAGAGAGGGAAAGATGGAGATAGGGATGGGAGATGGATGGATGGATGGATGGATGGATGGATGGGTGGATGGATAGATAGATAGATAGATAGATAGACAGACAGATAGATAGATAGATAAATAAATAGATAAGATACCCTGTTTTTCCGAAAATAAGACTTCCCCGGATAATAAGTCTAATAGGGCTTTTGAGTGGATGCGTTAAAATAAGCCCTCCCTGAAAATATTGCAACAGAGCAGCATTAATTAATTATTATTAATTAAATAATAGGGATGGATGTATAGATGCCATTTTACTTCAATTGTTTCTTTAACTTGCTTCAATGTTTGGAATATCCTTCTTCAGATAATTATACAGTAAGTATAGGTGCAGCGATGTCTGGGCCAGGAGGAAACTAAATAAGCACGATGATGATTGTGGTACCATGATGGAAGGGGCCATTGTGCAAAGGAGCAGGGATTTGATTTCAATGCCGTGACCGCCATCTTGCCAGCATTTTACAACTCCCCCCCCCCAAAGCTGCTGTTTTTTATATGCACACACACACACAGGGCACATTTATTAATTTAACTGATTTTTTTTGGCTGCATTATGATAGACATTATACTTCTGAATTATATGTGGGCCTTCAGCCCATCACTGTAATAGGACTTTCCTCTTATTCTTGCTTTTCCCTGCCCATTTCTTCAATTCTGTTTTCTTCCATTCCTGTCACAATTAACGTCATAAATTCCCCATCTGTAGCCGTAAATTTGTCAGGCTTTCCTTGAAATAAGGCCACAGTCTCGGTTAAAAAAAACCAAAACAGACGGTTGGATGCAGGAACAGCCAGCATAATTTTGACTGATTGATCTGAGGCATTCGGTTTTTCATAATGGAAATACAGAATCAACAGTTCCTAAGGGGCTAGCATGGTAAATAACTGTGAATCAAGTAGTTGTTTTAATATATGCTTGATGGATTCTTTTGAGCCATTTATTTTCAAACAAAATATAACTTTTCCCCCCCAAGCATTGAGAAGGGCATACCAAAGGGAAATTTGCTTTAATCGTATTGCCAGGAAATGAGGCGTGTTATGTGAATAAATGAAAACACGGACACAACAGATGTTGTCCATCTTCTGCCTGTGATTTTAAAGTGGCCAAAATAATCTTGACCCACCTCCTCATCGAGAAGTCATTTGTGTGTGGTACACATTTGTGTACCACACACAAATGCAAATAGAAAGTACCTAAGAAAGCAGGGGGTGTCAAACGTGCTTTCATTGAGGGCCGCATCAGGGTTGTGTTTGACCTCGGAGGGCTGCAGGGGGCGTGGCCCTGATGGGCATGACATGGGACTCAGGTTGGGAGCACCTGTTGTGGCCAAGTACTAAGGCAGGACTTCCCTGAGACCTTCCCTCACTTTCATTATAACTTCTTTCCTTCCTTCCTTCCTTCCTTCCTTCCTTCCTTCCTTCCTTCCTTCCTTCCTTCTTTCCTTCTTTCTTTCCTTCCTTCCTTCCTTCCTTCCTTCCTTCTTTTCTTCCTTTTCTTCTTTTTCCTTCCTTCTTCATTCTCCTTTCTTCTTCCTTCCCCTTTCCTTATTTTTCCTTTCTTGCTGTCTTCCCATCTTTTCTTCTTTTTCTTTGCCTATCCTATTTCCCTTTCTCTTTTCCTGTCCCTTCTTACATGCTCAAATGCAAAAGGAGAAACATTTCTCCTTTTCTTTTGTTTTTAGTTTTTTTGATAGCCCTCGACCAGTGAAAATGGTAGTGCGCTCCCCCCCCCCCTTGTGCTCCGTTTTGGCCACGACAGCCTCCTGCAGTGCTCTGTCAGTGAAAACGGGCCCTCTCGCGCTCTATTTTCATTGGCAAAGGCATTGCGGGCCAGTGTGTTTCCAGGCCAACCCTGTGGGCCAGATCTAAGCACCCTGAGGGCCCCTACCCTATCTATCTACTCTATCTATCTATCTATCTATCTATCTATCTATCTACCTACCTACCTACCTAGCTACCTATCTAGCTATCTAGCTACCTACCTACCTATCTACCTATCTACCATCTATCTGTCAATCGATCTATCTGTCATGTTATCTATTTATCTATTTATCTGATCATCTATATCTATATCAACTCTCTCTATTTCTATATCACTATATACCATATCTATCTATCTATCTATCTATCTATCTATCTATCTATCTATCTATCTATCTATCTATCTATCTATTTATCTCTATCTCTGCATCCTCCATCCCTACCACCATCCTTCCCTCTCTATAGCCATCCATCCATCCGTCCATCGGTCCATCTGTTTATCATCTCAGTCAAATGATGTTCTTAACAATAAGTATTAAATCTTGAGAGAGATCATGTGGTATATTTTTCATAAATCCAGGAAGCATATCAGCTGCCTTGTATAAGAAGAAATGTGCAGATTTGGGGGTCCAAGTCATCTTGGCTGATTAATCTGATCCAGCTTTTCCTTGATATCTTGACTTTGTTAAGGTCCAAGCTTGATTAACTGGCTTTTTCTGGAAACAGATTGAAATTTTCATATAGCCCATTCAATTGCTAGAATCCATATTTTTTTTATAGATGGAACTGTATTACCCTAGTCTGTCTGTCTGTCTGTCTGTCTGTCTATCATCTATCTATCTATCTATCTATCTATCTATCTATCTATCTATCTATCTATCTATCTATCTATCTATCTATCTATCTATCTATCTCTACTTTGGAAACAGCGAGTTTGTGGGGACTGCTTTTTGCTTTGCTTTGTTTATTTCAATTTGACTTACGTTGTTTTTGTTTCTTGCTCTTCCAATTTGCTGCATTTTCTTTTAACGAGTTGGGCTTTAGTTGTAAGTTGCTTGTAATTGTTATTTGTTAATATGTTTGTTTATTTAATAAAATTAAATTTTAATACAGCACACACACAAAATCAAGTTCAATTAACAGAGCTTGCCAAATTTATAAAAATGTTTTGAAACCCAAATAATAATCTCCCAGGTACCTTTTATTAAATGTTATGTAATTATATATAATTTTGTTTATAAAATGTATTACTTTTTGCAAAATAAAAAATAAAAAAGGACAGAGACACAGAAAGAGGAAAGAAGGAAGGAAATGGGATGAAGGGAAGGGGAAGGAGAGGAGAGGAAAGGAAAGGGGAGGGGAGAGAGGGAGGAAGGAAATGGGAGGGAGGAAATGGGAGGGAGGGAGAAGGAAGGAAGGAAGGGCAAGAAAACATATTTAGCAAGAGTTAGTAGCTTTATGTTGTATTATTGGTCTTCCCTGATTAAATGGCTAAATGTCAGTGTTTATGATTTTATAGCTCTGTAGTTTGAAGACATCCAAATTCAAGGTGTCATCAATTTTATAAATGTTTACAATAATAAGGTTTGTTTATGCAACAGCTAAACTTTCTCAGCCTAATAAGAATTGATTATGCAGACTTGGCAGTGCCTAGATATGAGACAGGAAACATGTTTTCTTTTATTTCATTCATTGCTGCTTATTTATCATACTTTTAATCAGCACATGTTTTTTCTTATTTTTGAAGAAATCCATGATTTCGCCGTGCCTGCCTCTACTGGGCGTTGTGTTTTTCTTTCTCCCAAACTTAATTTGTCTCAAATACAGAAATAAAATTAGCCAAACAATTAAAATAGAAAAAAGCCACTTCATCAGCTAGTTAAACTGAGCTGTTTTTAAAGAGCGCAATTTTATGTGTCTCTAGCGAAGTCTAAAAACTGCCAATTAAAAAGTCATTAAAACATAGTTAAGTTTGAAAGGATGTTTGTCAGCTGAAATAATTGTTAACATGCAACAAAAATAGCTCTTAATTCATGAAACTATACCTAGGCAGGAAAGCTGTATCAGCACCAAGATTCCTAATCTTGCTTCTAATACTTCTCTTATCTTGCTTGTGAGACTATTGGTCCTATATGAAGATCCTGCCCTTGATTAAGAGAGAAAGCTTAAAACTCTGCAACCCTATCAATGGTGTTATATTAAAAGCCAAAGACACAGAGAGGAGAGGATAATAAGATTCCTAGAAAAGTGTCTTGGAAGTAATTCTCTAGCTGAAAGATGGAACTTGATTATTCTCATGATGGAACTTGGTTATTCTTCCTAAATATCTCCCTTCTACAAGTGCAATGTGTTTAGCTATAACAATAATCCATGATTCCTAACCTAGATTGAAGCTACCCTGTTTGAAGCAACTCTAGTGTGATTCTACAGAATAACAGAATAATAACAGAATTAAAGAGATTTAATTAAAGGTCCTTCTGCTTGAATGAATCAATTGGATGGAAGATTACAAAAAAAAAAAAATCAACCAGTGGAACAGCTTGCCTCTAGAAATTATGGGAGCTCCATCAGTGGAGGTTTTTTAAAAGAAGCTTTGTCTGAAATGGTATAGGGTTTCCTGCTTGAGCAGGGGGTTGGACTAGAAAATTTCCAAGGTCCCCTCCAACTTTGTTATTGTGTTCTGTTATTCTGAATAACAGAATCGGGAAGGACCTTGGGGGTCTTCTTGTCCAACCTCCTGCTCAAGCAGGAGACCCTATACCAGGGGTGTCAAACTCGGTTTCATTGAAGGCCACATCAGGGTTGTGTTTGACCTTGGGGCCCTGAGTGGGCATGGCCAGGGTGGGCGTGGACAGCTTGACATCACTCATCGGGGGCATCTGTGGTGGCCTGAGTGCTCTGCCAGCAAAAATGGACTCCTGAACTCCATTTTCAGCTCAATGGCCTCCTGCCACCCTCTGCCAGCAAAAATGGAGCTTGGGGAGGCCGTGCATGCCCCCCCCCCAGCTCCATTTTTGCTGGCACATCCGGCCCTGCCAAGTTCGGTTTTTGCTGGCAGAGGCACTGCAGGCTGGTCCAGTGAGGTCCCGCTGGCCAGATCTAACCATTTGACATGCCTTGAATTTGACACCCCTGCCCTATACTATTCCAGACAAATGGTCTGCTTCTTAAAAGTCTCCAGTGATGGAGCACCCACAACTTCTGAAGGATTCAGAGATATCTGCAGTATCTACCAGAGGTGTTTCAATCTTGGGAGCTAGCCTTCCCAAAATATACTCTGCCAACTAAGCCTAATGTGTGAGATATCACCAGAACAGCCAGAACAAAGAACCAGGTAGGTTGTTTTTTTTTTAAAAAAAAAATCAATATTAACTTTACTGCTGTTTCCACAATCAAACTAGCTGAGAGATAAAAATCCCAGGCAAGGAAGGTGTTTAGCAATTGTGGAGGGTGTTAGTATTTTAAATTCTCCTTTTTACAGTACTTGTTCTCATCTTCTTTTCTCTCTTTCTGGAAGACATTTCAAGTACTCTTCTCTTGGGAGAAATTAGAAGACATGTTTCTTTCAAGCCATGGAGTACAAGCCCAGTTAGATATTTGTGCACTTAAAAAGCAAAAGAAGAATATGGAAGGAATACTTGTGCCAGAAGAGAGTGTCATGCAGTTTCATGACTGCCAGTAATTTTAGTTGATTACAGAACCATTTTCCCAGTAAAGTATAAATAAAACCTTCGAAGATAAAAGAGTGTAGTGAGAGTAAGACAGAAATAGCCATCATCGATTGTTGTGAAGGAAAAGTTTTAACTACAAATGTGACTACAATAACGTTCCTGTAGACACATCTGTCTATACTTTGGAGTAGATGTTCATTGTAAATGTCCTTTCTCTTAGTAAGTGTGATACATCAAATAAATGTAGATTTTGCCAGATTTATTGATATATACATAGGCATATCCAATCCTCAAAATAATCTTTTGTTCCACTCTCTGGCTTGGCACAGCATGAGAGGCCCTTAGCATTATTACTGAGTTTTATTAGTGTAGATATACTCATGAACTGGAACGGGGCTTGGTAACAAGTCAACCAATGAATAGACATAGCAATTAAGTCAGCCAATGAGGGCTGTTTGGAAACTGAAACAGCATTTGCTGTGTGAGCAACAAGGATACAGCAAGGAGCCTGGGCGTGGCTTAGTTCTGTACTATAGCTCTGAGTCTGTGCTGAGCTCCAAACTAGCCTTCTGCTCTGAACTGAAACCGAAACACTTCTCCTCTGCCTGTGTTTCCTTGTGCTCTCTGCCACATTGGAAGAACCAGCATTTGGTATTGTATATTTACTTCATGTGTTATAAAGAGAAGTTAATGAATCCTGCTGAATCAGTTACCTGTGTGTGCTTTCTGGATGTGATTGCTGTAACAAACTGACAAGTTTTATGGCAGAGCCAGCTTTCCCCAGTCATATAACTCATTTTGGCTGTTCCAATCTTATGTTTTTTTGCAAGATTGTACACTCATTTCTTGTTTGTGGAAAGCATGGAGAACAACCATGCCCCACCATCTAAAGTGCTGCTACTTCTCCTTTCATCTCCCGGAGGCTAGCATGTGGAAGACGTTAGCTGCAAAAGAAATATTAAAATAAAAAAATGGCATAAAAGTGTTATGTCGCTCGAAAAGGATCAGAGGTGGAGATTGTATTTGGGAGATTCTATAGCCGATTTACCAAACAGTCCCTCTCTTACAGAATTTCCCAACTGAGCCTTTTTCCAAATGCTGATAGAGCTAATAGATATCCTACTTGGAGCAGGAACAAACGGATTTTCATCTGTTTTAATAGGTGTGTTTCATCTAGATTTGTTCGGAGCCAGCTATAGATAGCCTAGAATGTGTACTCACTATGTCTGTTTAAATCTGGTTGATCTCACCCAGCTGGTCCGAAGTGTTTTGCTATGGAAAATGTAATGGGAAAATAAATTTTAAGCAACTAGAACATTTTGTCCTTTGTCCTAATAAAACAGTGCAATCCCAACATAAAACCCAACCCAGCAACAGCATTACAACTGAGAATGGCATTAGCAAATTCGGTTAGGACTATGGAATCCATCACAGATATGTACTTAAAAATAAAAATTTTAACTTCTTGCAGATGACAAGGCTGTTCCAGAGCCATTAATGTTCATCATATTAATCTTGTGTTATGATCCTAACTATGCTGAGAGCTATCAAAGAAACACAAAATGAAATCCAAGCATGTGTTAGAGAAATCACATTCCAACACCACATAAATCAATCTCTCTCTTTTCTCTCTCTCTCCCTTTTCTTTCATAATTCTCTAAGGCTCTGCTCCACATAAAACGCCAACTACCTTGCAATTTTTTCCCCCACTTCTGTTTTTCAATATTTATGGGCTGGGCAATAAACCAAAGGAAAATCCCTAAAAAATAAGTGGTTTCAAACAGATTTGTTGAATTACAACGTCCACGGCTTCAGAATTTTCAGTGGGGTTTTAAATTCTCAAGCAGATATGGAAACATCCATTTTTGGGTGTCCTTGAGAATGGGGGAGAGTCAAAAAAGCCAAGAGGATAACCGTGATCAGACAATTGAAGCTCCATCTTCTTTTAATGTGTGTCTTGCAAATAAAAAGTGTTGGGATGGTGAATTGCACAGTCGTAGCTGCCACCTCAATTGCTCAGACATTCATAATCCTGTTCATTATTACCTCTCAAATATTGATCAGTAGAGGTGAACATAATGGAGAAGAAAAAGAGTTCTATAGAGAGAGGTAAAGGTATGGGAAAAAGACCTAGAGAGATGGAGGGACCAAAGGAAAAGATAAGAGCGGGTATAGGCCACAGCTGCACAATGGACAAAGAGACTCAATAGTCCTAACTTTTCAAGTTGGAAAGGAGATGGTGGGAGATTTGTACTTCTAGACTTTCAAGTTTCTGTTAAAGTCGCCTTACAACCAGTAGAATGAATAGAATATGGCCGCATGAGCTAGATGAGTTGAATTACAGTCACAGACCTTATCTGGCTTGGAGAGCTGACAGGCCGATATCTGCAAAACTTGGCAAGGAGTCTTGGAGAGTCACGAACCAATTAAGCAAACTAATTGTTTCCTGCAAACTCCACTCCCCTTTTGCTCCTCTTTTATTTCCTCTGGGAGGGGCCATTCATTGTCCACCTGTGGCCTTACTCCCAAGTCAGCCCTTGTTCTTTAGCTGTTCCCTTCGTCTGGCAACTCTGTGCATGCGCACACTGGCAACAGGCTCCAGATGTTCATCTGCCTCACTGATGTCTGACTCTGAAGGCAGCTGATAACTGTCAGACAGCCCTGGCCTCCTCTCTGCCTCTGACACAGAGTCCTCATCCGAGCCTTCTCTAGACTCCAGGACTGGCCCATGTTCCTCCCCAACCTCCTCACTGTCTGAATCTGCTGCCAGATCCGCTGGCCACTGGTGGAGCACAACAGAATCTAGCTTAACAAAATGTTGCAACTCTGAAAGAAAGAACAATCTTCCCAATTACCACTTTGAATTGCCAGATCCATTAGGGGCAGTTCTTCTTTACTTACTTTCTTTGACTATTAAACAACTCTAGGCTCCTTGTCTGATGGTTCCCTATCTCCTCTCCCTTTTCCTGAAAGTTATCCATGCTTTCCATTACACAACCCCACTGTTCCTTGCGGATTTCACACTCCAAGGTAACATGCTCCCACATTGCTAACAAAATCACACTATTGGGAAAAAGCAAAGTGTCTTGTGTTGAGTTGCATCCTGGGCCAAAGTGGGTGGAATCTCTCTCTTGCGTCTTGGTGATTGCATGACAAAGTTCTTATTGTTTGTTTGGCAGCAGTATGGAGATGATTTGCTGTGGCTTTCAACCAGGGTTGTTATTATTTTTAACTTCCCAATCCTGAGATTTTCTGGTATCTTCTTCTAACCCAAGAGCTCAACTGCTTAGTTTCATCATGAGTAGGCAATATCAGATGGATAGTACCACTTGCTGAAATTTAATTAACTTAGATTGCTCAGGCTGTTAAAAACCAGCCCTTCCTTGTCATTACATGTTTAAGGGTTTAAATGTATAACATATTCTTTGTCCTTCTACAATGGTGTTTCTCAACCTTGGGGACTTTAAGATAGGTGGACTTCAACTCCCACAATTGCCCAACTGAAATCCTTTAAAAAGTTCAACTATCTTAAAGTTACCAAGATTAGGAGAAAGTGGTCTACACCTTGGGGGAATATTATATTATTTTGAAGGAGGAGGAGGAGGGGGAGGGGAAGAGCAGAAGAGAGGAGGAGGAGGAGGAGGAGGAGGAGGAGGAGGAGGAGGAGGAAGAAGATAGAGGAGGAGTGGGGAAGAGGAGGAGTTTTATTTCCTTAATTATATATCCTTGTCCTCCCCACTCAGTTTCCCTGATTAAGAATTTCCATAGTGCTCAAATGACATAGCCATGTCTGCCAAAAATTAATTTGAAGATGTTAGGATTATTAATGGCATGATTTATAGCATATTTTGCTTTCTAGAAAGTCAGCTGATGGATCAATTCATTTCCAACAATTTGCTCTATGAAAGTAACACATCTCAAGATTTTTTTTTTCATTTCTTCCTTCACAAAAGCGTCTCTCAAATATTTTTACTTAGTAAAAAAAGGAAATAAAATTCTTCCTGATGTGGAAGCCAGAGGTAGGCTCTTGATAATTTCTCAACAAAATATTTTACATTCCAGAGATGTTTCTGACTTTTTTGATACTTCTTAGTAGATAACAATGACAGCTCTATCAGCATTATACTTTTTTTTGGGGGGGGGGGGTTATCTTTATTTCCAGGTGCAAAATATCAGGGCACCCGTTGTATGATTTTCTGTGTTTTAATTTAAATTGCAGATATCCTTCTTTCCCAACTGAAACTTATCTCTGGTATTATAAAAGGCAGCAGATTAGGGTCAGAATCTCCATCTCTTTCCCTAAAACAATACTGGAAAATCTGACTTATTGCTCCAGTTATCATTGCAATGTTTTGCTTTAGGAAAAGGAAGAATAAATTAGCTCAGCATTTTTGGTTTGGTTTGCATTTTTGATTTTAAGAAATATCCCATTTTAAGAAAAATAACTAAAATGCCAATAATGTAATGATTGTGTGTGTGAGAGAGTGGGGGGGAAGCAAGTACCAATCGAAGAGAATACTTATAGCTCAGGATTGAACAGTAGGTTCTTGGTGATCTCTGAGCTTGGTGGTTTTCTTGCAGACATTTCATTAACAAACTAAGTAATATCATCAGAGTGGCATGTTTTGTTGAATACATAAGAGTTGTGTCTACTTCTCAAAGCAAATATATAGTAACTACCAGTTATTCCTCAACCTTGGTAAGACCACACTTGGAATACTAGCTTTGCTCCCCACAATGTGAAAAAGATTTTGAGACTCTAGAAAGAGTGCAGAGAAGAGCAACAAAGATGATTAGGGGACTGGAGGCTAAAACATATAAAGAATGGTTGCTGGAATTGGGTATGTCTGGTCTAGTGAAAAGAAGGACCAGGGGTGACATAATAGTAGTATTTCAGGGGCTACCACAAAGAAGAGGGAGTCAAGCTATTCTCCAAAGCATGAGAAGACAAGACAAGAAACAATGGATGGAAACTAATCAAGGAGAGAAGCAACCTCCTCCTCCTTCTTCTCTTCCTCCTTCTCCTTCTCCTCCTCCATCTCCTCCTTTTCCTCCATTTCCTCTTTCTCCTCCTTCTCCTCCCTCTCCTCCTCCCCCCTCTCCTTTTCTTCCATTTCCTCTTTCTCCTTCCTCTCCTCTGTTCTGTCCCAAGCCTCTACAATATATACGGATGCAGACTTGGCTGTCTGCCACAACTAAGGAAGGAGCTTTCTCTACGGCTAGATCAGTAAATTGTTGTTTCCTGCAAAATTTCCCTCCTGCTGCTCCACCTATAAGCTGTCCAGGAGGGGCCAATCAGTAGCCACCTGTTCCTATTTCCTTCTGTGACCCTTTTTCCAAAGCTGTTCCCTCCTTCTCGCAGCCCTACGGATACCTACATCAGGGACAGCCTCCCTCTGTTCTTCCTCACTGCTCCCTGACTCAGACGCCACCTGGTGACCAAAAGGCCTCTCTAGTCCCTGCTCTGACTCAGAACACCCCCACCCCCCACGAGTCTTCTTCAGCCTCCAGGGCAGTCCCATAGTATTCATCGCTGTCAGATTCCACCAACAGCTCAGCCGGCCGCTGTTGGGCCACAACATCCTCCTCCTCCTCCTCCTCCTCCTCCTCCTCCTCACAACTTCAGGTGTTGAGGAAGATGCAAAATTCTAGTTCTTGCACTTCTGGGCAACCTCAACCATTGTTATCTGATGCTGTTGTAGAGTGTTTTTGATGTTCTCTCTTCATCTGCCTCATGTTCTTTGCCTTTCTCCTCTTTTTTTCTATATGCCTTGTATGGTATACAATCCCAAAACCTTCTCTCCAGGTGAGGAAACCAGTTAACATGTTGTTTTTGTATGTACTTTAAGACTGGTTCTTTTGTAGACCCTAGAATATTTAATCTTATCAATATTCAAACATTGACCTGGAAATAGGAAACTTAAATCTTCATTGTAGCATCCATCTTCTGCTCAGAAATGCAGAAAGTGAGCCCAGAGTGAGCCTCCAACATGTTTTGTGCTAATATCCTGATTAATTTTTGTCTTTGGGAAATATTGACTATGTTCAACTAATTAAAGAGAGAAATGAAAGGCAGATAAATAAAGAATGTCATAGTATAAATTTATTGGGTTGGGCATGAGTTAGCCTAGTTTGGATAGATAAAAGACAGGGAAAGTATTCAGGAAACTTTAGGAATAATTAGAATGAGATTAAGTTATTTAAATTATTTTAAGTTATTTGGTGGAACAGTTTTGGTTGATTGTAACATTTCTACAATATGCAAAGAAATATATGATAAGGTTAACCATTCATGTCTATATCCCAGAGGTGGTATTCAGCCAGTTCTGACTGGTTCTAGCAAACCGGTAGCAGAATTTTTGAGTTTGGAGAACTGGCAAATACCACCTCTGACTGGCTCTGCCCCATCTATTCGCTTCCTCCCAAGTCCCAGCTGATCAGCGTCCCAGCTGCTCAGCTGGTTATTCTTCTGTTGCCCTGCACAGGAGAACAGAACTGGAAAGCTGGTTAATGGGATGGGGTGGAAATAGAGATTTTACCATATCCTTGCCCTGGAGTGGGGAGGGAGTGGGGATTTTACAGTATCCTTCCCCTGCCACACCCACCAAGCCACACCCACCAAACCACACCCACAGAACCGGTAGTAAAAAAAAATTAATCCCACCACTGCTATACAGCACATCTCCAAAAAGGCCCATATTGTTAGAGAATTAATGTGTTCAATTGCTTCAGAGCATTTTAACTTGATCCAGAAAAATCTGGGGAAAATCTATGCTATTCTAAAACCAGCCCACATAATACCTTTGTTCCATTAGGCAGCAGATAAAATATGGGTGCTATTTGTTGTGTCTATACAACGTTACTTAGCATTCAAGGCAGGGAGGGCATGTGAAGGATTTATTCTATTCAGTCCCTGCATAAAAAAGGTTATCTGGAATTTTGGGACAGATTTCATATTTCAACCGAGCTCTGCCAGCATCTAAAGCAACATCTTTACAATGCAAAATACTTGGGTTTGATCCATTGTGCAATTGTACTATTCCCCCACCCCCTTTTTAATGGATGGGGTGGGTAGGGAGTATGAAAGCGTAAACTGCCAGCAAGTTGGGAAACTACATAGTTGATGGCTAAGATCTTATCTTGAAATTTTTCATCTCCTTTGCCATGTGAAGTTTCAAGTAAGAAATACACGCTCTGAATTACTAAAGGATAAGTTTGAGAAAGTCCTTTAGCTGTCTTGCGAAGTGTTGCTACTAAACTAATAAAGTAAAAGAGTTGGTTAACCTTTGTGCTTGCAACTTAACAGTAATAGAGTTGGAAGGGACTTGGAGGTCATCTAGTCCAACCCCCTGCTCACCAGGAGACCTATACTAGGGATTTGAATCACCGAACTGCCGATCTTTCTGATTGACAAACTCAGTGTCTTAGCCACTGAGCCATCTATATAAAGTATATAGCAGGGGTGTGTTCCTGCCAGTTCTAACCTCTTCTATAGAAGAGGTTCCACACATCTACAGTGCCGTTTAGAACCGGTTCCAGTTCCCTCCCCTGCCCATCTGCACACCATCAAGATGAAGAGCAAGAGGAGGAATTCTGGGAGTTGAAGTCTTAAAGTCTTAAAGCTGTCAAGTGTGAACACCCTTGGTTTTTTTTTTCTAAAGAGTTAGGGGTGCAAGGGACTTGTAACTTGACAGCTTTAAGACTTGCGTCCCCAGAATCTGGGGAGTCAGAAGGAGGAGCAGAGGGAGTGTCCTCAGATTTACCTCAGCCTCCAGCCAATTGGGCCGTAACAATACCCTATCACTGACTCCTCCCACGCCCCACCTTGGAGACTCAGCCCTACAGACAAACTGGAAGTCACCATTTCCAAATTTCCGGGTTCCCCATAGGGCCAATTTTTGACCTCCAGAGCCTTCAGGAGGCTTCCCTGAAGGTTCTGGAGGGCAAAAACCGGCCCTACGAGCAAACTGGAAGTGACTTCTGGTTTGTCTGTAGGGCTGATTATCGACCTTCGGAGCCTTCAGGGGCCTTCAGAAGACTTCCCTGAAGGCTACAGAGGTAAAAACCAGTCCTACCAACAAATGAGAAGTCTGTTCCTGAAATTCTGGTTTGCCCTTATGGCCGGTTTTTCGCACTTTGGAGGCTTCAGGAGGACAAAAAACGGCCTCAAAAGAAGGCCAAAGCTAGCTGGCCAGCTGATAGGGCATCACCTTGCCTACCTTGACAAATGGCTCCATGGGCCACAAGTTCGCTTTCATGGACCTATACTGTACCTGTGCATTTGGTTTTTGTTGCCTAAATGTAGAACCTTACTTTTTTTTACCATTGACTTTCATTTTGTTAGCTAGCGCCCAATGTCTGTCAAGATTCATCTGTATCCTAAGTCTTTCTTCTGTAGTGTTAGCTATTCCTGCCAACTTGCTGTCATTTTTTATCCTTGTTGCCAGAATGATTGATATGGTGGTATCCATATAAGCTTCCCTTATGGCAGTGATGGCTAACCTTTTTTGGCTCCTGTGCCAAAAGTGGGGGGAGCGCAGGGGGGTTGTGCATGGATGTGCCAGACCCATAATGCTATGCGTGTGACACCCACCCACGTGCACATGCGCGTGTCACACACACACCCCATGCTTTTGGTGTGGTTTTTTCACCCTCCCAGGCTCCAGAGGCTTTCTAGGAGCCTGAGGAGAGCGAGAACAACCCCCGCGGCCCCCTCAGAGGCCAAAAAATGAACCTACAGGGAACCTGGAAGTTCTGGAATGGTGACTTTCGGTTTGTCTGTAGGGCCGATTTTCAACCTCCGGAGGGTGAAAATCGGACCTATGAGCAAACTGGAAGTCTGTTCCTGAAATTCCGTAGGGTCGGTTTTTCGCGCTCCGGAGGCTTCAAAACAGCCTCAAAAAAAGGCCGAAGTCAGCGGCCAGTGCACACATGCGTGCTGGAGCTGACAGGGCAACACCTCACGTGCCCTAACAAATGGCTCCGCATGCCACCTGTGGCACACATGCCATAGGTTCACCATCATAGCCTTCCATGGCTTCTATTTCTAAAGTTTGGCTATCATTTTCATCTCTGATCAGATCTCTCTTCAGGACTACTGTTCTGACCTAGGTTTCCCAAGAGCATGAAGCAAACTCCTTGTCCCACAACAACTGCTTTAAGAATTTCTGGTTCCCCATTGTTGTAATGCAGGCAGTCCTCAACTTACAACAATTTGCTTAGTGACCGTTTGAATGCCACTGAAAAAAGTGACTTACAACCGGTCGTCACATGACCATTGCAGCATCCTCAGGTCACAGGATCAAAATCCAGATCCATGGCAACCAGCATGTATGTATGTGCATGCCAGGTGGGTTCTGACAAGCAAAGTCATTGGGGGAAACCAGATTTCGTTAAGAATGGAAGTGATTTGCTTAACGACAGTGGCAAAAACCATCATGAAACTGGGGCGTGATTCACCTAACCATCTTGTTTAGCAATGCAAATTGTGATCTGTAGAAGGACAGCAAGGGAGAAACTGAAATACGAGTAATTGGTAAGGTTTTTTTTTTCTAAAAATGTTTTTATTTTGATCATCTACCTTATTTAAAAGACAATGACAAATGTGTGTTTAAAATGAGAAAGTACTTATATAAAATGAACCTTCATAGCTATTTCCAATACAGTCAGCTATTAATCCCTATGCTTAACCAAAGGCCTCTCTTGATCGGAAGTTATTCAGAAAAAAAAATCCAATGAAAACTATAGTACATAATGTTTAAATACAGATAGTCCTTGACTTATGATCACAATTGAGCCCAAATTTTCTGTTTTTTAAAAAAATATTTTGAATTGTTTTATATCATACATTCTGTTTCTATGTTGAGCAGTGTGTTCTCAAGGTGTTAAGATACAAACATCCTCATAATCATTTGCTGATCCTCATTTGCTGATAAATGAATGAAGGGAAACTAGTATAGATTTATTTCAAGCTATTTAGCTCTCATTAGCTAGCCATACCCTTGCTTGGATTTGAACTTGGGCTATTTTTACATCTCAGGCTGTTATATTAACCTCTAAGCCACAAGCTCTCCTCCCTTATCAGTTGAGCCAGGGGAATGATTAAATGTTTTGTCAAAGCACCTGGTATGCCCAAATATGGGAGGGAGCATACAGGGAACTTACAGAACGGCCCAGGTTCAAATCCCAGTAAGAGTATGTGTCAGCCTCTGTTTCACTATTTGCGTTCCACTGCCATTGAAGGGGGAGGGTGCTGGTATTTGGGAGGAGAAGTTTTAAGTACAGAAGAGATTGTAAAAAGGGAGTTTTGTTCTCACCATCTACTGCGCATGGTGGAGATAGTGTTTGGTGTTGGTCAAGGCCAATCATCCTGCATACCAACCTGATGCTCCTCCTTGAAGATGGAACTCACATAACACCTAAGGGATTTGCAGATTGGACGGTGGGATGGGGTTACCAGGGGGAGGGGTTTGGTCACATATTGATATGTATGATTTCGTGCTTTGACAAAATACTTAGTCTGGGTGTGTGTGTGTGTGTGTGTGTATGAAAGAAACAGACATTAACATCCTTAATAGAATCCTACATACATAGAATTGTTGGCTGTTAAAAACAATTCATATTCATTATTTTGCATATACAGTAAGCCATTAAATCTTCTTTAAGATATGTCACTCTTGGACTGCAAGGCTATCAAACCTGTCAGTCCTAGAGGAGATCAACCCTGACTGCTCTTTAGAAGGCCAGATCCTGAAGAGGAAACTCAAATACTTTGGCCACTTAATGAGAATGAAGGACTCGCTGGAGAAGAGCTGAATGCTGGGAAGGATGGAGGTCAAAAGAAGAAGGGGACGACAGAGAATGAGTTGGCTGGATGAAGTCACCAAAGCAGTCAGCGTGAGCTTAAATGGACTCCAGAGGATGGTAGAGGACAGGAAAGCCTGGAGAAATGTTGTCCATGAAGTTGTGATGGGTTGGACACAACTTCGCAACTAACAACAATAAGAAGATGTGTCACTGACTGTCACTATCGGTATCCTAGATTGGAAACAGCCAACAAAGCTTTTGACAAAATCATTTCTAAGGCACGTAGAAGATTTTAATTGGGAACCTTCTGATTTTCAAAGCAGAACCTTAGCCATTAGGCTGTAGGGATAAAAAATTATAATGGTGTAAGGGTTGGTGTAAGGGTTATAAAGGCCAGAAATCTTGCATCTTCAAGATTTATCAAGAACTCCTATGAGAAATTTTATTTTTAATTTTTAAAAAGCAGGCTTCCTTTCCCCACCCATCTCCATTTGCACTTTTGGCAGATAAATAGAAAATTCCAAAATACATTGGGGCATGCAATAGGAATTCATGAATAAAAAAATACTGGTAATGTGAAATTATATTAGTTTCAAATGTGTGGGCAGGATTGCCACCCACCAGCCAAAGAAACATAAATTTATCTCCCATCCTCTCTAGCAAAAGGTGGGGGAAACACATGTTTAATTTGGCTTAATTACACATAATCATAGTAACAGTCAAAACACACACCTCAACTGTCATTTGGAGAAAGAGATACACAAATTAAGGGGCTCACAATCCTGTGTCCAACCCCTTCCATCTTTATTGATACTTTAATTATATTAATCTCGCTGTAATTTACAATGTTTGCTTTTCCAAGAATGGGGAGGGGGAGAGTGACTGAATGAAGCATATTATGATAAAAATAAGTCAATTAGTAAAATGCAAAATAGCTGTGATACGTATATATGTATATATCTATCATCTATCTATCTTTGTGTGTGTGTGTATGTATGTGTATATGTATATGTATATCTGTGGTGAAATTCAAATATTTTTACTACTGGTTCTGTGGGCGTGGCTTGGTGGATGTGGTGTGGCTTGGTGGGCATGGCTTGGTGGGTGTGGCAGGGGAAGGATACTGCAAAATCTCCATTCTCTCCCCACTCCAGGGGAAAGATAATGTAAAATCTACATTCCCTCCCCACTTCAGGGGAAGGATACTGCAAAATCCCCATTCCCTCCCCATTCCAGGGGAAAGATACTGTAAAATCTACATTCCCTCCCCACTTCAGGGGAAGGATACTGCAAAATCTCCATTCCCTCCCCACTCCAGGGGAAAGATACTGTAAAATCTACATTCCCTCCCCACTTCAGGGGAAGGATACTGCAAAATCTACATTCCCTCCCCACTCCAGGGGAAAGATACTGCAAAATCTACATTCCCTCCCCACTCCAGGAGAAAGATACTGCAAAATCTACATTCCCTCCCCACTCCAGGGGGAAGTATATTGCAAAATATCCATTCCCTACCCACTCCAGGGGAAAGATACTGGAAAACCTACATTCCCTCCCCACTCCAGGAGAAAGATACTGGAAAATCTACATTCCCTCCCCACTCTAGGGGAAAGATACTGCAAAATCTCTATTCCCTCCCCACTCTGGGGCCAGCCAGAGGTGGCATTTGCCAGTTCTCCGAACTACTCAAAATTTCTGCTACTGCTTCTCCAGAACCTGTCAGAACCTGCTGGATTTCACCCCTGATGTATATGTATACGTGTTCTTCTTCATTTATTTACTTGGGGGTTTACATAGCAAAATGCATTCTATACTGCTCAAAAAAATAAAGAGAACACTTAAACAACACAATGTAACGCTAAGTCAATCACACATCTGTGAAATCAAACTGTCCACTTAGGTATCAACACTGATTGACAATCAATTTCACATGCTGTTGTGCACATGGAATAGACAGCAGGTGGAAAACATAGGCAGTTAGCAAGACATCCCCAATAAAGGAGTGGTCCTGCAGGTGGTGACCACAGAACACTTCTCAGTTCCTATGCTTTCTGGCTGATGGTTTGGTCACTTTTGAATGCTGGCGGTGCTTTCACTCTAGTGGTAGCATGAGACGGAGTCTACAACCCACACAAGTGGCTCAGGTAGTGCAGCTCATCCAGGATGGCACATCAATGCGAGCTGTGGCAAGAAGGTTTGCTGTGTCTGTCAGCGTAGTGTCCAGAGCATGGAGGCGCTACCAGGAGACAGGCCAGTACATGAGGAGATGTGGAGAAGGCCGTAGGAGGGCAACATCCCAGCATCAGGACCGCTGCTTCTGCCTTTGTGCAAGGAGGGACAGGAGGAGCACTGCCAGAGCCCTGCAAAATGACCTCCAGTGGGCCACAAATGTGCATGTGGCTGCTCAAACACTCAGAAACAGACTCCATGAGGGTGGTATGAGGGCCCGACGTCCACAGGTGGGGGTTGTGCTTACAGCCCAACACCGTGCAGGATGTTTGGCATTTGCCAGAGAACATCAAGATTGGGAAATTCACCACTGGTGCCCTGTGCTCTTCACAGATGAAAGCAGGTCCACACTGAGCACATGTGACAGACGTGACAGGGTCTGGAGACGCCATGGAGAACGTTCTGCTGCCTGCAACATCCTCCAGCAAGACCGATTTGGCAATGGATCAGTAATGGTGTGGGGTGGCATTTCCTTAGGGGGCCACACAGCTCTCCATGTGCTTGCCAGAGATAGCCTGACTGCCATTATGTACCGAGATGAGATCCTCAGACCCCTTGTGAGACCATATGCTGGTGCGGTTGGCCCTGGGTTCCTCCTAATGCAAGACAATGCTAGACCTCATGTGGCTGGAGTGTGTCAGCGGTTCCTGCAAGACGAAGGCATTGATGCTATGGACTGGCCCGCCCCATCCCCAGACCTGAATCCAATTGAGCACATCTGGGACATCATGTCTCGCTCCATCCACCAACACCACGTTGCACCACAGACTGTCCAGGAGTTGGGAGATGCTTTAGTCCAGGTGTGGGAGGAGACCATCTGCCACCTCATCAGGAGCATGCCCAGGCATTGTAGGGAGGTCATACAGGCACGTGGAGGCCACACACACCACTGAGCCTCATTTTGACTGCTTTTAAGGACATTACATCAAAGTTGGATAATTTTTGTGTGATTTTGTTGTCAGCACATTCAACTATGTAATGAACAAAGTATTTAATAAGAATATTTCATTCATTCAGATCTAGGATGTCTTATTTTTGTGTTCCCTTTATTTTTTTGAGCAGTGTATTTTGTTCTGTTCTATTCTGCATTCTACTATTCTGCTCTGCTCTATTGTTCTATCCTATCCTATCTATGCTATCCTAATGACTTAGTCTATTCTCCTATTCTATTCTATTCTATTCTACTCTACTCTACTATACTATACTATACTATACTATACTATACTATACTCTACTCTATCTAGTCTAGTTTATTTCCTGTTCTCACCTCCCCTATCTTATTCCATTCTAAACAGAAAACAAATAAAGAAGAAGAAATATAAACTTATTATCAAATAAATAGATACCATTTCAGTTTCTAAAGACAGTATTAAATGTTAGTTAATCTTTTCGTTACACTGATAGTGTCAGATAAAAGCAGAGAGCAAACATTTAAATTCAAGACCTTCATACTGTTTAACCCTCATTAGAGTTTTGAATATCTATTTTCAGCCAGCTGAGAGAAGTACTAGGTAGCATCCCATGCATAGATACTTTCTCTGCCTTGAGTTATTTATAAAAATAATAAATGTGGGATTTAAATAATTGAGTGAAATAAAAAAAATAAGTAACAAAAGGAAATCCTCAGATTAATGTGAACACAAAGAGTTGGAAACTTCTTGAAAATGAGCTTTGGAACTAAGAGAGGTAAGGAGGAAGGGAAGGAGGAAAGAGCATGGAGTACTGGAAGGAATTGCTCATGTTATGTGACCCAAGTCTTTCTACAAGTCTTCAAAATATAGAGTACCAATAGAAAGAAGCCGACACCTTAAGGCAGAGGTGTTACTCGATTTCACTGAGGTCAACCTCAGAGTTGTGTTTGACCTTGGGGAGCTGGAGTGGGCATGGCCAGGTTGGGCGTGGCCAACTCATCACTCGTGGCAGTCCAAGCCCTCTGCCTGCAAATTTCTGCCAGTGATAATGGAGCTTAGGATGGTCGGACATGGCCCTTCCGAGCTCTGATTTCACCGGCACTCTAGGCCAGTTCTTTGCTGTTTCCAGGGTGGCCCCGGGGGCCAGATCTAAGTACACCATGGGCGGGATCCGGCCCCGGGGCCTTGAGTTTGACACCGCTGCCGTAAGGCAAATATGAATTAGTAAGCATTTTAATGCTGGAATCCCCCCATTCGCCATGAAATGAGAAGCAAATCAGTTCAATAAATAAAAATAAATCAATTGTGGAAACCCAATGGGTAGAAATCCTTGAAGTAGTGAGGACTTCGAAAGATGTGACCATTTACAGAGAAAGAGGTTGTGCATAAGAACTCATGTTGGCCCATTAAAAAAAAAAAAAGCAACCTTACAGAAATTCTAGAAGTTATCCTCAGGTCAAACGGAATGAAAGATTTGGTCAAAAGTTTGATCGGAAATGATCTTCAAAGCCAATTCCAATTATTATATTCTATGATTCTTTTTCTGGTCCTAACAGAAAACGCCACTATGGTCACCTGCAGTGATGCGGGGGGGGGGGGGCAGAATGTGTGTGTTTGTGTGTGTGTACATAAACACACTCAACTCAAGGCCCTCTTCTTAGGCTTGTAAAGTTATTGGCCTTGGGTGTTTTGCAATTTTGCTGCAGTTTTGCAATGGGTAATACTGGTTACATGTTGTGTTGCTGCTTATTGATGACAGGAATCAATCTTTGTCCAAAGCCAGTGATGGCTAACCCTTTTGTCATCATGTGCCAAAATAATGCAATGTGTGTGTGACACTTGCCCCACCCTTACACATGCACTCACTCCCCCCATGCTCCCCCTGTCCCCCATGCATGTGTGTGTGACCCCCATGCCCTGTTTTGGACCTAGTAGGCCTCCCTGCAGCCTCCAGGGACCAAAAATAGCTCTGGGGGATGCGTCATGCCTCCCCTGCTCCCCCCTGCCCCTGTGCATGATCATGTGACCCCCTGCCCTCCCTGTATGTATGTGTGTCTCTTGCATGTGCCCCGCCCCCTGCGCATGGATGGCAGAGACCCGAAAATCAGCTCACTAGCAGAAGGCACGCACACATGCACGCTGGAGCTGAGCTGGGGTGATGGCTCATGTGCCCACAGAGAAGGCTCTGCATGCCACCTGTGGCACGTCTGCCATAGGTTCACCATCACGGTTTTAAGCCAAGGATTGGTAATGTTAAGACTTGTAGACTTCAACTCCCAGATTTGCTCGCTGGAGAATTCTGGGAGTTGAAGTCCACAAGTCTTAACGTTGCCAAGTTTGGAGATCCTTGTTCTAGGCTGTGATTCCCTGTTGAAGCAAGAATAGAGAAATTCTTGATTTTTATTTTAACCAGAGCTGGATTTAGGCATAAGCTCAGCAAGCTTAAAGTCCTTGCAATCTGAAGAGACTTTTCAATTTTTAGGATAATTTCATCCATGAAAGTTTCCACAAATTAAGTCTTCCTGAAAGTAGGACTGTCTTAACAGCATCATGGGCCCCGGGCAAAGCAGTGATATGTGACCCCTACAACAACTACTCACAGGAATTAAAATGTAAATAGTTGATAAAATTAAACATATATTTATTAGTGTGATTAGCATTAATTTCTATTAATGTATGTTAGCATTAATAAAAGATGCAGTAAAATGTAATAAATATGTTGCTGTATTTATATCAGAGGTGTGTATTCAGCAGGTTCTGACCAGTTCTGGAGAACTGGTAGCAGAAATTTTGAATAGTTTAGAGAACCGGTAAATCCCACCTCTGACTGGCCACGCCCCCATCTGTTCTCTGCCTCCCAGTCCCAGCTGATCGGGAAGAAATGGGGATTTTGCAGTAACCTTCCCCTGGAGGGGGGTGGGAATGGCTATTTTACCTTCCCCTGGCATGCCCATCAAGCCACGCCCACCAAGCTATGCTGCGCCCACCAAGCCACACTCACAGAACCAGTAGTAAAAAAATTTGAATCCCACCACTGATTTATATGATACATATAAGGTGCATTGAAGGCAGAGGTGTGTTCCTACCGCTTTGGACCGCTTTGGCCGAGTAGCTAGTAACTCAGCCAGATACGCGCCTGAAATGGTTCTATCAGTGGCGCCGTAGGTGCTGTCATCTTGTTTTTTGCTTCGCATACCCGAAGAGCATTCCTGAGCAAACCAGCAGTAAAAGAAGCCAGAACCCATCCCTGATTGAAGGGTTAACATACACAAATTAGTATGGGCCCCCTATGCTCATAGGGCTCACAGGCAAGTGCCCATCATGCCCATGCATTAAGACAGCCCTGCCTGAATGACTCCCACAGAGGGGCTTCAAGCTATGACTTGCTAGGCCAGGCTGTAGTTATGGTGAAATTTACCTCACGTTGCCTCAGAACCCACATATATTAAAGCAACCTGACTGTTACGTTGTTTAGAAGTGGGAGGCAGGATTTATTCATGAGGCAACTTCAAAGAGACATTTTAGTCTGGGAGCATGACAAAACAGCAATAAATAAGTAGCACAGCAGCTGGCCCCAACATGGCAGATAACCTCTGATTCCAGTTCTCGAACAACATTCCCCAGAAATGAGTCCCTGTGTAAACATTGTGTTCCTATGTCAAAGAGAGGGGATGAGAGTGTATATAACCTAAGGCTTTCTTTAATAAAGGGATAGAATCAAGATTACGGGAAGTATTAGTACTGCTTTACAAAGCCTTAGTAAGACCACACTTGGGATACTGTATCCAATTTTGGTCCCTTTGAGGGGAATCTTGGAGTCCTAGTGGACAATCAGTTAAATATGAGCCAGCCATGTGTGCTGCAGCTCAGGGGTGGACTTCAAAAATTTCACCAATGGGTTGTCTGCCCAGTTGCTGGGTGGATGTGGCCTAGTCGGCCTCCTGCAAAAGAGCGCCCCACATTTTCGCCTTCCCCATGCTCTGGAGGCTTTCCTCAAGCCTCTGGGAGGGCAAAAACTGCTTCCCCCAGACTCTGGAGGCCCTCTAGAAATGGAAACGGGCTTGTTTCTGGCCTTCTGGAACTTCTAGGAGGCCCACTTTTCCCCCAACCCAAGCCTCCTTGAGGGCCCTGCATTTACCTCACATCGAAAATGGGCCACATGGAAACTCCTGTGAGGAGCAGGATAGGGCGGGGTGGGGAAGGGTGGGGTGAGCATGGCCAGCCAGGGGTGGGATTTGGAGGTTCTCCAAACCAGCCATAACATTAGCTATGGGGAAACCTATAGTAGTCTACCCCTGCATGTAGCTGCCAAAAAGGACATGCTCAACTCCTCATGATCCCATGAACCATAGGCACACCAGGCTCCCTGGCCTCCACTGTCTTCTGGAGTCTCCTCAAACTCATGCCAACTGCATTGATGATGCTATCCAGCCATCTCCTTCTTTTGCTGCCCCCTTCTCCTTTTGCCCCCCCCCCCGTGTTTCCCAACATCAGGGTCTTCTCCAAGGAGTCCTCTTCTTCTCATTGGGTGGCCGAAGTATTTGAGCTTCAGCTTCAGTATGTGTTCTTCTAATGAACCATCAGGGTTCAATTTCCTTTAGTTGAGAGCTCCCTGCAAATAAAAGAGAAACAGACTAAAGTCTGAAAGAAAGAAAGAAAAAATAACTGTTCAGTACCAAATGACTCATCTATCTGGAATCTCCAGGAGAGAGACAAACTGATCTCCTACAGTGTGAGCTGGGGGGCTAAGAAAACATTCCGAAAAGAGACTGTGAACATGAAAGCAGATTAGAGAGAAGGGAAGAAAATTCTACAGCATTAAAAGAGCAGAGACAGAAATAAAAGCAAAGACTGCATTAAACTAAGAGATATTACAGATGCATGATACATAGATAGATAGATAGATAGATAGATAGATAGATAGATAGATAGATAGATAGATAGATAGATAGATAGATAGATAGAGGGGGGGGGGAGAGAGAAGGGTGGCACAGTGCCTAAGACGCGGAGTTTGTTGATTATAAAGGTCAGCAGTTTGGTGGTTTGAATCTCTAGCGCCGCGTAATGGAGTGAGCTCATGTGTCCCAGCTTCTGGGACAGCAATGAGCACCTTCCCCTAGAGTTTGACACAACTGGAAAGGGGAAGCATTTACCATTTTGTCAATCAGTATAGAGCTGGATGTGATGGCTCAGTGTCTAAGATGCTGAGATTATCGATCAGAAAGGTCAGCAGTTTGGAATCTCTAGCGCTGCATAATGGAGTGAGCTCCCGTTACTTATCCCAGCTTCTGCCAACCTAGCAGTTTGAAAGCACTTAAAAGTGCAAGTAGAAAAAATAGGGACCACCTTTGGTGGGAAGATAACAGTGTTCCGTGCACCTTCGGCATTTAATCATGCAGGCCACATGACCACAGAGACCTTTTCAGACAGTGCTGGCTCTTCGGCTTAGAAACGGAGATGAGTACCACCCCTAGAGTCGGGAACAACTAGTACATATTTGTGAGGGGAACCTTTACCTTTACCTTTATCGATAGATAATAGACAGAAGGATAGAACTCAAAGAACACCAAGGACGAGGAAAGGAGAGTGGGAGAGAGAGAGAGGGAGAGAGAGAGAGGGAGAGAGGCGCAGAGAGGGAGAGGGAGGGAAGGAGGGAGAAAGGAGCAGATGGATGGATACATGGGAAGGTGGTAGTTGGATAGGTAGACAGGTTTAAGCTATCTACCTAACCACCTGTTATCGGAAACAGGCTTTGGTGTAAGATGAATTAGGTATAGGAGTGGCCTTAAGACTTGATATTAGTAAAGGTATTTCTGTATCCCTGTAAAGTGCTAAGTACCGTAAAACCTGTTGAGGTTGTGTCCTGTACCTTGAGGTCGGTCTTGCTTGTACTGAACCATAGGAAACAAATCTGGGGTCCTTCCTGCTAATCACCATTAAGGGAATCAGCGGGGAGGAAATCTACGAGGTAAAAATTTGCCCTTGATCTCTTCTAACATTTCCTCTCTGCACTGAGCGAAACCCCCAGGTAGCTCTTTTGGCTGTGTGTTCGTTTTAAGCTATTCACATCTTCTGCCCTGGAAGGGAATGAGTTTCACAATTAAAATCGTGAAATCAATGCTGCGTCTATTGTCCTGTCTTCAGGAGAAAAGCTTTAATTACAAGAGTCTTTAGATAACACAATCATTCCACCCCCTTAATCTCAGATATGAAACCAGTCCCTTTTGAATGCAACACAAACCCTTTTCTCTCTTTCTTTTCCTCCTCCTCCTCTTCTTCTTTTTTTTTTCTCTTTTAAATGAATGGCTTTTTATCTGAGTACTTCAATTTGTATAGCTTTGCTTCAAGGCAGTTCCCCCTGATATGTTAATTGCAGAGTGCTTTAAGTACTAAAAGATTAACATAAAACCCTTTGCAAACAAGCTAATAGTTTATGATAATTTTTGCATCGCCTTTGTATGTCTATCACGGCGTTGCCTCTAGCTGTAATTTTATAAAGAAGCTGTAAAATATCATTTAAACAAGTTCATTTACACATAATTATTATAGCAGAATCACATTATTCAATTTAGATACCCCAGCCTATTAACAATCCATGAACTAAAATGTAATTAAACTATTTTCCTTTTATGAACCTATTCATTACATTGTGTAGGGGATAGATCATACAGATTCAGTAAGACTTTTGGTACTTTGTTGTTGCAATTGACAAGTCTGGAACTTATTTTGTGCTTTTAATTATATTAAAAGTAATTCCAGACAGCTCAGATAAAGAATATATTTAGAAAAGGAAGGCTTAGAGACAATGGTGCCATCCAGAAATGTATATTTCTCTCCCACACAGTTCCTACCCATTTAAGTATAGAAAATATATGATCAGAAGTATTCTTATCCTTGAAAATATGATTGGCTTTCTAAGCAAAGTTCTCTCCCCCCTCTTTAAATATAATTTAAAGTTAAATCATCTTACAATAACATTCTTTATTATCATACATTTTCTGTATTAACAATAAATGGAATTTTTGAAGGCATGTAATTATATATCGTAGGTATATTATACATTTAGATATGCTCCATAAAAGTAGTCAGAAAGTGAAAGTATATTTCATTGAAAGTTAAATTGTAAAATGTATGGTTTGGTTGCATAAATAGTTTCTTTTTACTGTATTGTGGGAAAAAGAAATGCATCAGAATCCAATCTTTTGTCCCGCTCTCAAAGCTTTAGAGAAGTGGGAGAAGGCATTAAGCTAAAATGAAACAAAAGCTTTAGTTCATTTACAATAGCCTTTACACTTTCAGTAGCAATAGCAATAACATTTAGACTTATATACCGCTTCATATCACTTTACAGACCTTTCTAAGTGGTTTATAGAGTTGCATCTTGCCCCGAACCATCTGGGTCAGAAGGATGGAAGGCTGAGTCAATCGTGAGCCGGTTGGGATCGAACTCCTGGCAGTGAGCAGAATTAGCTTGCAATATTGCATTCTAACCACTGTGCCACTACATTTTAATCTTCTTAAGTATCTGGCTATACATACTGTGATCTTCCAAAGTTTATGGCACTGAATATTTTGTCATTTAAGCTTCATCTGCTTTCTCTCCTGATGCCATTGTCCATTGTCCTCAAGGAGCAATAAGTGATTTTCTCTTCAAAATGCCCACCTTTCTTAGGCTGTATGGAAACCAAGGGATAAAGCTGAATTGGGCTACATGATTTTTTAAAAAAATTTTTTTACCTTCCTTGAAAAGGTAATTGTTATAATTTGTGATGCTATATTGGAAAACTTCCAAGTAGATGGGAAGGAGGAGTCAAGTGGGAAACTAGCCTTGAATCCTTTCATAGCTGCAAGAGGCATAAACCTGACTCCCCAACCCCCCCCCCCGCCCCAAGTTCCATGAAAACATATCTGGTTGTGCCCAGAGGAATGCAAATATGGTTTTTGTAATATAAGTAGAAGACAATAATTTGGATTTTTCATGAGTGGATCTGGTGTTTGCATTTGACATGCTATGAGGTAGTGCCAATCATAAATTCTTCAAACGAGCCTTGAGTCACTCATAGGAAAAACTGAAACACTTTCTGTGTTTCCCCCTTCTGAAATTCAGGATGTTCTTGTCCTCAAAAAGGCTCACCTTAGAAAGAGAGGTGGTCAAAGAATCAACCCAATTTGATTTGACAGAACTCACTTTTTCATAGAAAATATCTGTCTGAAAGAGTAGTCAATGCACTGAGATAAAATGAACTGAGGGATAAATCTGGGTAAACCACTGAGAGCATTTCAATATGATGACTTACCGGTATTGTATGGAGGAATGCCCAGTTGGAAAAGATGAGCCAACATCTTAACATCTGTGCAAATTCAAAGAGTTGAGGCTCACCAGGAAGAATATATTTAGCAGAACTTATCTTATTCTGCAGGATCTGAGTTGGTCACCAGGATCACATGTTTTGTCTTCTGAGGTTTCAAACCTGTGCTGGAGCCCATCTTCAGGGAGTAAGCTAACTACCAGATTGAAAGAACACAAGTGAGCAGTCAGATGAGGAGACCCGAACTCATTGGTAGTCTCACACAACAAGGACACACATTCAATTTTGCATCTATTAAGATTGTTGGACAAGCAGGCACAAAAACAGCCAGCTACTAAGATTGTCAGACGAGCAGGCACAAAAACAGCCAGGGAAATGATTGAAGCCTGAGAAAGGGGGCCTTTGTCAGTCAACAGGAGTGCTGATTTACCACCAGTTATATCAGGTACTTAGAAGGCGAAGGCTGAGCAGCATAAGCAAATGATAGACAGCAACTTAAAAACCAGCCATCAACACACCCCAATCAACTTCCGAAAAACCCCACACAACAGGCACCATATCAATACCACACAAAAAACTGCACACATTCTGCTAGAGAGAAGTTTCCTGAAGATGGGCGCCAGCTCGAATCTGAAAGCTCGGAAGACAAAACATCTCATCTTGATGACCAACCCAGATTGGATCCTACAACATTATCCTGGGACTATATTTGTTATCTTATCCTATTGCATTGTAATCAATGCATTTTCTCTCTCTTTTTCTTCTGTTACCCTACACTTTTTCTTCTTCCTTTTTTCCTCTTCTACTTCCCCACTATTTTCATTTTTCTTTGCATCCTATATTTTGATAATCAAATAATAATAATAATAAAATTGTAGCAGAAAGAATACACCTAGCAGAACCTGGGAACCACTCTGTAGATGACTGGAGTATAATTGAATTGAATTCTTTATTGGCCAAGTATGATTGGACACAAGGAATTTGTCTTTGGTGCAGAAGCTCTCAGTGTGCATAAAGAAAAATAAAATAGGATACATTTATCAAGAATCATAAGATACAACACTTAGTGACAGTCATAGGTTACTAATAAGCAATCAAATTATACTAGGAAACAAATAAAACAATATAAATTGTAAAGATACAAGCAACATGGTTATAGTCATAAGTGGGAAGAGATGGGTACTAGGAAGGAAGATAAGGATAATAAAACAGTCTTTGTAGGTAATATGACAGTGTTGTGGGAATTAGTTATTTAGCAGAGTGATGTCATTCATGAAAAAGCTGTCCTTGTGTCTAGTTGTTCTAGTATGGAGTGCCCTATAGTGTCATTTTGAGGGTAGAAAATGAAACAATTTATGTCCAGGATGTGAGGGGTCTGTAAGTTATTTTCACAGCCATCTTTTTGGCACGTGCAGTATACAGGTCCTCAGTGGAAGGCAGGTTAGTAGCAATTGCTTTTTCTGCAGTTTTAATTATCTGTTGAAGTCTGTGTTGTCTTGTTGGGTTGCAGAGTCAAACCAGACAGTTATAGAGGTGCAGATAACAGACTCAATAATTCCTCTGTAGAACTGAATCAGCAGCTCTTTGGGCAGTTTGAGCTTTCTGAGTTGGCACAGAAAGAACATTCTTTGTTGTGCTTCTTTGAAGACATTTTTGATGGTAGGTGTCCATTTTAAGTCTTGAGATATGATAGAACCTAGAAATTTGAAGGCCTCTACTGTTGATACTGTGTTGTCTAGTATTGTAAAAGGAGGGCTTCCCCTAAAATCTATCACTATTTCTACCGTTTTGAATGTATATGAATGTGAATTCATATCTACTACATATTGCCAATTATTCATTTACTCTTTCGATCTCATGCAGATATGAACTACTTCTAAAGCACTGTAATAAATTACACCTAGGTTGTATTTACCAGCTTTCAGAAAAGATTAATTTTAAACAATTAGCTTCAGTTCCTATCTCTGGAATTCCAAAAATGTCTATGGTCTTTTTGAATTTATTTAACAGACATGTACCAGTGAAGGTGATAGCAACCTAATAATTGAAGAAAAAGAGGGGAGGAGAGTGAACTATAATGTAAAAACAAAATTGGGGAAATAAGTGCTTGGAAATATGTATCAAAGATAAAGCAACTGAGGAAAAGTTATTTTCCTTGGTCTCCGTTTTCCTTAAAGACAAACATTAATTCAAATATTGGCAAGTAGCTCACTGCCAAGAATGAAGTGCAGATTTATTTCCAAAGTCATTATTATGATTTTGGCTATTCTCCATATGTGCGAAGGTCCATAATTTATTTATTTATTCATTATTTAATGTACATTAAACAAATATTAAACATACAAGTAGGCCACCTCAATAAAAATGTCAATCACATTCTAAGATCAAAGGAGACTAATTCAAACTTGCCACTGATTTGTAAAAGCCAGGAAATCCAACCTAGATATTCAAGGAAAAGCATAAATAACATCAATTATGGGTCTTTCCCTCAACTTCCTATAAAGGTAATGACTAGAGGACAAATTTTATTTGATCTTTTGAGTATGTGTAATAAATGCAGATTTACTGTAATAAATGCAGGGACAATGTGTTTGGTGTAGCTGTTAAGGCACCAGGCTACAAACTGAGGGGCCATGAGTTCTAGTTTTGCCTTAGGCACAAAGCCCACTAGGTGACCTTGAGCCAGTCACTCTCTCTTGGCCCCAGGAAGGAGACAATGGCAAACCACTTTTGAAAAACCTTGACAAGAAAACTGCAGGGACTGTTCCAGACAATTGCCAGGAGTCCAAAACTTGAAGCAGTGGTGGGATTTTTTTTTTACTACTGGTTCTGTGGGTGTGGCTTGGTGGGCGTGGCATGGGAAGGCTATTGTAAAGTGACCAGATTTTAAGATGAGTAAAGCGGGACACCATTGATGGGGGGGGGGCTCGGAGCACCTGAGCTGTAAAAAAAAAAGAGAGAGAGAGAGAGCTGTAAAAACCATGAAGTGTTACCCCTGCCGCCGCTGCCACCTTCACCGCCGTGCTTTTGAGGAGCTTCCGACAGCTGAGCTGCTTGGCCCGAGACCGAGCCTCCTCCCCACTGCGCTGCCGCCGCCGGAAAGCCCTCCCCACCCGAGGCCGCCAGACAGCTGTCGCAAAAATGCCGTGCGTTGGCGCGTGCACGCGCAGGAGGGGAGGGAGCCTCGCCCCTTGTTGGGCCCTGCGAGCAAGCTGAGCAGAGGGAGGGAAACCACTACCCTCTAAAGGCCAGATCGGGAACGACACTTCAGAGAAATAAAAACTTTTTTTTAATGCATCCTTTTTAAAATTGATGATTCTGCGTCTTTTCTTTCTTTTGGAAAATAGGGACTTTTTGAACACTCTGCGGGACATGGGACAAATTTTGAAAAATCGTGACTCTCCCGCCAAAAGCGGGACATCTGGTCACCTTAGACTACTGTATAATCTCCATTCCCTCCCCACTCCTGGAGAAGGACACTGCAAAATCTCCATTCCTCCCCACTCCTGGGGAAGGATACTGCAAAATCCCCATTTCCTGCTGGGATTCTGGAGGCAGAGAATAGGTGGGGGCAGGGGCAGTCAGAGGTGTTATTTACTGGTTCTTCGAACTATTCAAAATTTCCACTACTGGTTCTTCAGAACTGGTCAGAACCTACTGAATACCACCTCTGATTTGAAGGTGCTAGAAAAGGGGAAAACATTAAACACATAGCTAAGAAATCTTTAAAAAGTCATTTTTAAAAAAATACTGGAATAAGAGCTTCTGTTGTTATATTTAACTATGAGTTTACATCCCAAAGAGATGGCAGCTGTTCTTAATACAAGATTATCCCATAACAAGAGATCTTGTTGGGTAAGGAAATGAAAACTGTTCCATATCCTTACATTCGATATCCAACTTTGAAGCAGAATTCTGAACAAACAAGGATTGGGAGGATCAACTGGGGATTATGAAAAGGACCTCAGTTTGGAGATGCCTCATTCCAATCAAAACCCAAAAGCAAAAACAAATCCTTGGTGAGGAGCCAGAAAAAAAGTAGAAGACTCCTTAAAAGAAATATTTAAAAACTTACAGTCAATATAAATGTTTGTCTAAAAGTGTGAATTTATTTAAGACTTTTTGCCAGATGAGGTATAAGGGTAAATAATGACCTTAGAAAGGTCTACTAAGACCAACCCATGTTGGCAGTGGGTGTAAAAACCCTCAGCACCACCACTCTTCACGGTGAAATATAGAATATCAAATTAAATCTGCTGCCTCTACGTGATATTCAAAATCAGTCATCTTGTTAAGTTGCCCGGCTTAATTGCCATTCTTCATTTACACTGTAAGTTCCACTTCAGGATAGAAAGGAATCTGCTATCTGCTTGTTTAATAGGAAATTGATTTGTTAAATCATAGTTCCCCAATGTTTCTGGCTTTTCCGACCAGGGGAGGGGGAGGAGGGGATGTGAGCAGCTGTTGTTGTGGCCCACCAGCGACCAGTGGAGCTGGCAGCAGATTTGGACAGTGAGGAGGTTGGGGAGGAACATGGGCCAGTCCTGGAGTCTGGGGAAGGCTGGGATGAGGGCTCTGTGTCAGAGGCAGAGAGGCGGCCAGGGCTGTCCGACAGTTATTAGCTGCCTTCGGAATCAGACATCAATGAGGCAGAAGAACAGCTGGAGCCTGTTCCCAGTGTGCGCATGCACAGAGTTGCCAGACAAAGGGAACAGCTAAGGAACATGTGTCAACTTGAGGTAAAACCAAAGGGGGACGGTGAATGGCCCCTCCCATAGGGAATAAAAGAGGAGAGAAAGGGAAGGGGATTTTGCAGGAGACAATTAGTTCATTATTGCTGGTCTTTGATCGTAATAAAGATCTTACTTACTTACTTACTTAGTTCATTTCTGCATTCTTGCCAAGTATTGCGGCGTCTGAAAGATATCGGCCTGGCCATGCTCCAAGTCTGATAAAGGTCGGTAATTGTGAACTATCTTGAAAGACTGTGGGAGAGGAAAGAGTTGCTGGAGAGGAATTCACTGTAAATTAAATAAAAGGGGTTTATCAGTTTAGTTCCAAGTGGGGAGAAAGACACTGGAAACATGATGGATGCTTGGAAAGATGGTTTTAATGACGGACAGGACCAGTGGTGGGATTCAAACTTTTTTTACAACCTGTTCTGTGGGTGTGGCTTAGTGGGCATAGTGTGGCTTGGTGGGTGTGGCAGGGGAGGGTTACTGCAAAATCCCCATTCCCTCCCCATCAGCTGGGACTCGGGACACAGAGAATAGATGGCGGTGGGGCCAGTCAGAGTGGTATTTACTGGTTCTCTGAACTGAATTTCCACTACCTGTTCTCCAGAACTGGTCACAACCTGCTAAATCCCATCTCTGGACAGGACCACATGGTTTGAGGTCCTGGGCAAAAATGCACATGTTTGTGTGTGTGTGTGAGAGAGAGAGGGGGGGGCTAACAAGGTTGTCTGGCAGGGAGACAGTCATCTATTTATATTGTATTCTGATTGGTTGTCAGATTCCCATGGGGCCATGCAAGAGTAACTTTGTAGGTTGTCTGTGTCCCAGGTTTGGTTGAGCCTTGCTGAGTGATGAAGTATGAAGGGGCTTTGGGCAATTCCTCCTATAGCTCTGCCTGAAGGAGGTAGATCTTTGTTATGTAGAATATACTGGCTCAGGCCTTAATGCCCCATTGACAAAGGTGGGGGGGTGGGTGAGTTCCTGCCTCCTTTTTAGGGGGAAATATTCTGCCCTTTTAATATTTCTAAAATACCTCATTTTCCTAGGAGATGCGTGGGTGCTAACTTCCTACAGTAGGGCCTGCATTTTTGAAGTGATCGCCTCTCAGTCGTGTGGCTTTTGTTCATGGGCTTTCTAATACATTCAGGGTCCCCCCAGGCTGTCCAGCACGATGAGACGCCGGTCCGCATCCCCATCATTGCAAAGCTTCCACAGCCACAGATTAAAACCATGGAGCGTCTCTGCCACAAAGCGAGTGGTTAGAAGAGTCCGTTAAGGAGAATATTATCCCATTTTCTCTTCCGTGAGGAGATGGATCCCTTCTCCCGAAATGACGAGCCCGCTAGTTTAAATTTGTGTTTTACCTCAGTGTTCCAAATCCAATTGCTTCTGATATATCAGGGGGAAACAGTTACAAAGGAACCACAGGGTAGAAAAAAAAAGCATATATTTCAGGCTTTTTCCCAGCTCCCATTATTTGGGCTGTCAGCCCATCATTGCCTGAGGTGTCTTCCAGCATTCTTCTTCCTTTTTTTTTAAAAAAAAAATGCTTTTCCTCTAATGGCGATGTTCTTGCAATGGGAAATGTAATTTTCCACTCCATTACAAGCAGTGTGTAAAAAAGGCCCTTTTCCTCACTGCGCACAGATCAGTTTCCACTCAAGTCCTAAATATTACGATAGCAAACGCGACTTCAAATACAGGTGCTTGTCATGAGGTTGGACTAACAGCCTGGATCAGCCGGGAACAAAGATGGTACATTCAATAGTTGGGCGTTCATCACAATTTAACAAAAGAGAGAGAGAGAGAGAGAGGGAGGGAGGGAGAGAGGGAGGGAAGAGAGAGAGAGAAGAGAGGAGCTGGTCACAACATCACAAAGAGAGGCATCAGAGAGAGAGAGATGATGATGAATAAATAAATAAATAAAAAGTTAATGGAATGGGGCATTTTCCCTACTGTTTTGCTGCTGAATTTCGTTGTCCCCACAACGTTCTAGGGCAATGATGGTCAGCCTTTTTGGTGCCGAGTGTCCAAAGCGTATGTTCGCACGTGCCCCAATCCCCAAAATGCAATCTGAGTGCCCCCCCCCCCCATTTTGGTTTCCAGGTTGGTGCAGGAGGCTTTTTAGGCCCAAAACCGAGCACAGGGGTGTATGTGTGTGCTCACAATCTCCCACTTTCTTGCCAAGTGCCTTTCATTCCTGTACCAAACTGGCTCTCTTAGATTTGTACATGATTATTTGAAGCCACATCCAGTTACTTAGGTAGAATCTGAGTGGCCTTATTAAATAAGCAGGGTAGAAGAAGATGCTCCCAATTGCTTTAGGGAGGTGACTTACTTTCCCAGCAGGTGTCTAATCTAGAAGTGCCAGATGACTTTATTCAGTGGGGCCCTGTGACATTTCAATGGGGAGATGGAATCAGCTTGTTAATTTGGGATTGCTTTGCACCATGTGTGAAGGACCAAGTTTGTACCTTAAAGGTGCTGCTGGATTCCATTCAGCTTAGCATCGCTTTATAAAACATTAGTAAGACCACATGTGGAATACAGCATCCAGTTTCGGTCACCACATTACAAAAAAGATGTTGAGGCTTTGGGGCATGGGAGTGGGGGCAAAGGAAGTGCAAAGAAGAGCAGCTGAGATGGGCCTGGAGACCAAAACACGTGAAGAATGGTTGCAGGAATTGGGCATGGCTAGTTTAAAGAAAAGAAGGAAAAGGGAGGACATAGTAGCAGGATTCCAGGATTCCAGTATTTGAGGGGCTGCCACAAAGAAGAGAGGGTCAACTTATTTTCCAACGCACCAGAAGGCAGGACATGAAACAATAGATGGAAACTAATCAAGGAGAGAAGCAACCTGGAATTAAGGAGAAACTTCCTAACAATGAGGACAATTAACCGATGGAAGAGCTTGCTTACTGAAGTTATGATTGCTCCATCACTGGAGGTTTTTAAGAAAAGACAGGACAACCATCTATCTAAAGTGGTCTAGGGTCTCCTGCTTGAGCAGGGGGTTGGACTAGAAGACCTCCAAGGTCCTTTCCAGCTCTATTCTGATTGATTGATTCTTTGTTCAACTGTGGGATAGCATGCGACTGTCAAAAGTGGAGGAAACATTCAGGAATTGAGAGCCGTAATGACACTGCCAATCCAGCCAGATGATCGGAGAGAGACTGATCGTCTCATGGAACTGACAGATGAGGTGTCTAAGCAATGAACAGCACTGCAGTTCCCCATCCCATCCTTGATTCCCGGGCTGAACATGTACACATCCAAGATGGTGCCCTTGTCAAGTGATGTGGATTTCAGAGGTCGCATCTAGTAGCAGGCCAGATTTGAGGCGTTATGTTGCCAAACTGCTTCTTGTTCTGAGAAAATGGTACTGTTAAAAAAAAGGCGGAGGGGATGACTTTGGCAGAGAGGGACGGAAATTCTAAACAGGTGGAGGCTTTTGACAAATTTTGCAACATGATTTGAACTTCATGATGATGATGATTGCCCTGTCAATCATACCCTTCAGTTTCCGGAATTCATCCAGCTCTGCTTTCCAAATTTCAGTGCGTCAAAAGTGCTAATGTAGGCAACTTGGCTTGCAGAGCTAAAGCAGTGAAATCTACAGTCAGAGAGAGGGGGGGTAGATAGCTGATGATAGATAGATAGACAGACAGACAAACAGACAGACAGACAGGCACCACGGCAGAGGTGGTATTCAGCAGCTTCTGACCAGTTCTGGAGAACCAGTAGCGGAAATTTTGAGTAGTTCAGAGAACCGGTAGCAGAAATTTTGAGTAGTTCAGAGAACAGGTAAATACCACCTCTGTCTGGCCCTGCCCCCATCTATTCTCTGCCTCCCGAGTCCCAGCTGATCGGAAGGAAATGGGAATTTTGCAGTAACCTTCCCCTGCCTCGCCCACCAAGCCACGCCCACAGAACTGGTAGTAAAAAATGTTGAATCTCACCATTGCACTTTGGGCCAGTCCTTCGCTGTTTCCAGGGCAGCCCTGTGGTCCAGGACTAAGCACCCTGCAGGCTGGATCCAGCCCCCGAGCCTTGACTTTGACACCCCTGCTTTAGTATGTGAAAAATATAGTCTTACCTCTGGAAGTTTCAGCACCCATCAAGAAAAGACTGGGTAGCTATTTGCCCAGAGATTGGACAATTATTTGTATGAAATGGGACATGGTCTTCTGCTTGAGCAATGGGCTGTACTGGAAGATCTCCAAAGTCCCTTTCAATTCTATTATTCTATCTTATGTCTGCCACTTTGTAAGTCTCTTGAATCAACTTTCTCATGAAGAAACTCTCCCTATTAGCACGCTTTGCATTGTGATCCTGTTCCTTGTACCTTCCTGTTAGCAGAAAAGCTAATTTCGAGAGATTTCAAATGCCTTGGAATTATTGCTGAACCAAGCGCATGTCACTGCGTGTGTTATTTTAGTTTTCATGTATTTTTAGTCAACCAGTGCATAATAACTCTTTCTAAAGAGGTTCATTTCAAGGGGGAAATTATCTTTCCTTTTTCAAAAGGTAACGGAGGAAAGAAGCAATGTTTTAAAGCAACTGTGAGGTTAGAAACTCTACTTAAGGAGCCAAAGTTAATTTGATTAGAAAAGATGCCTAATTAAGTTTCAGAACCATAACTTTGCCATTAAGGAGAATTCTTGGTGTCATATGTTTTGAAAGAAGGCAGATTACAGCTTAGGGGTAATTACGTCTCTTTTCTGAAATACTTTCCCTAATTTTATTAAAATGAACATAATCAAGGACCTCAACCCAATGACAAAGGAATTCCTAGCTTGCTTGCAACTGAGCATGGCCAAACAGACATGATCTTCTTTCCATGCCTCACAATAGATCTTGATTAAAACAGCTGTGTCCAGGTTAGCAGTGGGTTGCTGCCTGCATTACTGCTGGTTCTCCACACAAACTTTTTTGCACCTAAAAGGTCTGCACATGCGCTCAATGTTAGAAAAGGGGAAAAAAATTACATTTCTGCAATGAAGATTGTTCTGTGCATGTGCAGAAGCAAAAATCAAGATGGCGGCACCGCCAATAAAGCCCATTTGAGGCGTGGCAGGCCAAGATACTACCTACTTGGACAAACCAGTCTGAACTGGTAGGAACCCACCTGTGGTCCAGGTCAGTATAGAACAGTGATGGCTAACCTTTTTGTTGCCGCTTACCGAAAGTGTGCCTCTGCACCCATAAGGTAATGCTTGTGCGCTGTACACACCACCACCCCTGTGCATGTGTGCCCCCTATCCCCATGCATGCGTGTGCAACCGCCGTGCCCCATTTTTGGCCTAATAGGCTTCCCTGTAGCCTCCTGGGAGCAAAAATGGGCCACAAGGGTGGGTTGCGTTGTACCCCGCCCTGTGCCCCATTATGGGCCTAGTAGATCTCCCTAAAGCCCCCTGGAATCAAAATTGGTCCGGGGGTGTGTGCTCCCCCCATGCACATCTTCCACAAGCGCTGCACCCCCTGTACATGCACAGCAGAGCCCCGAAAATCAGCTGGTTGGTGGGAGGTGTGTCCGTGTGCATGGTGGAGCTCAGCTGGGGTGACGCATGCCATAGGTTTGCCATTATGGATATAGAAGATGGTATTTTATGCTTAGGAATATGTTCTGGCCCCCCTCTGTCTGGTAATGCAGACACAGGCTTAGCTGTTTGCCACTCTTTATTCACAGCAATTATAATCCTGTTGGCTGAAAGCCCAGACACGACTCACTGGCAAAACGTTGGCAGCAACCCAGACTCCAACAGACATGGGAACACAAGGCAGACCAGACAAGGAGCTCTCCAGATTAGTATGAATGGTTGTGTCCTGCAAAAGGACTCCTCCCAAAGTCTCTTCTGATATACTCTCTTAGAAGAGGCCAAGCCACAACCACCTGGGCCTGATTATCTCTTATGAGTCTGTCTCCGTAACTGCTGCCTCCATTTCTCCGCCCTCTGTTGCCTGGTGTCAAGGACAAACTCCCTTTGATATTCCCCACTGTTCCATGCTTCAGGTGCCTCCTAGTGGCCAACCAGCCTCTCTGGTCCCTGCTCTGAGTCGGAACCCTGCCCAGGGTCCTTCACATCTTCCATAGCCGATTCATAGGCTTCTTCGTTATCAGAGTCAATCAGCAGCTCCAACGGCTCCTGCTGGGCCATAACAGGTATATATACAGCCACAGATAAAAACACAACTTGGGTTGCTCTGTTAAAGGCACAGTGAGTTACTATGATATCCATAATCATAAACAGTAACTGTGAGGGGGACAGTAGATGATCACTTAAATATGAGTCAGTGGTGTGTGGCGGCGGCCAAAAAAGTGAATATAATTCTGGGTTATATAAACAGAGGCATAGAATCAAGATCAAATGAAGTATCAGTACCACTTTGTAAAATCCTAGTAAGGCCACACCTGGAATAATGCAACCGATTTTGGTCCCCAAACTAGAAAAATGATTTTGAGACTTTGGAAAAAGTGCTGAGAAGAGCAACTACATTGATCGAAGACCTGAAGACTAAAATATATGAAGAAAGGCTGCAGGATTTGGGTTTGGCTTAGTCTAAAGAAAAGAAGGGCAAAGGGGCAGGGGGGGGGTATACTAGCAGCATTCCAGTTTTTGAGGGGCTGCCACAAAGAAGAGGGGGTCAAATTATTCTCCAAAGGATCTGAAGACAAGAAGCAAAGGGTAGAAACTAATCAAGGAGAAAAGCAACTTGGAATTAAGGGGAAACTTCCTAACAGTGAGTACAATTAACCAATGGAATGGCTTGCCTTCAAAAGGTGTCAGCAATTCATCACTGGAGATTTTTAAGAAGAGACTGGACAGCCACCTGTCTGAAATGGTATAGATTCTCCTGCTTGAGCAGGGGGCTGGAGTAGAAGACTTCCAAGGTCCCTTCCAGCTCTATTCTACTCTGAATTCTAAATTCTGAGATAACCACCAGAGGTCCATGGCCTGTGCCGGTAATATTTTTGTCTACTTTTAGAAGTCTTAATACTTTTACTCCCATCTAAAAAAAAAAATCTCAATTTTCCACATGGAAGGAAGAACATTCTATCATATTCCTTTAAATGATCCACAAACGCTTTGTAAAAGGGTTTCCTAAAGACTTAGTTCCTCTACTGCATCCAGAATGTTCTTGACTTCGATTTCTGGTTAATATGTTTTTCATTTTCACCCTTTCCTTTCTGCTGATATGCCAAGTTTAACATTACAGGAAAAGCAAAATCAGTAGTGGTGGCAGAGCTGGGTTCCTACCGGTTCTGACCAGTTCGACCGAATAGGTAGTAACTCGACTGGACACTTAACCAAATCTGTTCTATCCTCAGTAGCTCCATTTTGATTTTCTGTTCTGCACATGCGCAGAACAATCTTCATTGAAAAAATGTATTTTCCCTTTTTTAATGTTGTGCACATGCACAGACCTTTTTAAATGCAAATGTGCACGTGCATGGAGCATCTGGCAAAACATTTTGGGTGCCGAACCGGTAGTAATGCTGGTAGGAACCCAGCCTTGAATGGTGGGAGTGGCACACAGGCAAGGGGTTGCAGAAGGCTGTTGCAGCCGAAAAGGGAGCTCAGGAGCCCGTTTTTGCTGGTAAAACACTCGGGTCACCACAAGCGCCAACTTGAGAACATTGAGCTGGTCACACCCATCCTGACCATGCCCCCTCAATCCCCCCCCCAAGGTCAAGCACAACCCTGATGCGCCCCTCAATGAAATCAAGTTTGACACCCCTGACTTAAAGGAAGGGATGGAAAAGGTTCAAATCAAGCATCTTCCCTGCTCTGTCCAACAATGTGAGATCTCCAGGTTTCCTCTTTAAAATCCTAACAATCTGAAGCAGTGGTGAAATTCAATTTTTTTTTACTACCGGTTCTGTGGCTTGGTGGGTCCGCATGGCAGGAAAAGGATACTGCAAAATCTCCATTCCCACGCCACTCTGGGGCCAGACAGAGGTGGCATTTCCCGGTTCTCCAAACTACTCAAAATTTCCGCTAACCTGTCAGAACCTGCTGGATTTCACCCCTGATGTGAAGGCATCTCACTCCTATGTGAATGACCCAAAGCAAACATTCTTTTCTTGTTAAGCTCCAAGGTGTCACCTTGGAGTTTAACGGAGATATTTACGCTTTCGGTCCTGATTACATTCTTTTCAATAAATACTTTTTAAAGAAATAAAACAACTGTGACCATGGTTTCCAATTTAGCAAGTCAGTTATAGTATAGTCTTTATTGTCATTGTACAAAAGAAATATTATGTCAGCCCAAGTGGGATCAATACATGTGATCATACTTTGCTGGCCACCAGTAAGTTAGGACTCCACAAAGGGTCATTTTAGCCTTTGGTAGAACAATGGAAATATCCCCCAATTAATATGGGAGGATATTATGCTACCATGTAGGAGATGGCTTTCTTGTGTTTTTATGGAGTTCATTTGATGCTTCATAGTGAACTTCTAGTTGTTATAGTATGTATAGTCTATCAAAACAGTTGCAAAGGCCCAGAGATAATAGCTTGAAGAATTGCAAGTGAATTATTTCATATAATTCTAGTTCCAGATTTGTCTTCTAACTGTAGCGCGCTATGCCAACTTCATTATGGTTTAACTTCAAAAGTTGAAATGTTGTCTTGATCCTCATTTCCTAATTCTGATGTGTCTAACAAAAAGTGGTCTATTCTAGTCTAAATTCATAGATATAGCTATTCATAGAGCCCGGGTGGCGCAGTGGTTAGAGTGCAGTACTGCAGGCTACTTCTGCTAATCACTGGCTGCCAGCAATTTGGCAGTTCAAATCTCACCAGGGTCAAGGTTGACTCAACCTTCCATCCTTCCGAGGTGGGTAAAATGAGGAACCAGATTGTTGGAGGCGAATATGCTGACTCTGTAAACTTCTTAGAGAGGTCTGTAAAAGAATTATGAAGCGGTATATAAGTCTAAGGGCTAAGGGCTATTGCTATCTGTAATGAACACTTCTTTCATTTTGTATGGCTGGGTCTTTAACTAATGCAGGACTTTTAAATGCTTTTTTCCAGACTTGCAATACATAGATCCCTTTATTCCCCTTGATCAACAGAGCTGCAATCTTTTAAGCTATGAAATGCTTCCTGCCAGTGGTAAAATTGCAATCAAGCCTTACTCACAATTTTGTGAGACGGAATTTTCACACTTTTCTGCCACCATTTTTTTCTTTAAATATTCAAATCCTCCACACTTTTGGCTGATATTTTTTTTCATTTAGTATTGTTTTGTGTTTTCTAGAAGTGATGGAGGAGGTAATACTTAAAAGCAACAGTTAAAAATAGGATAGATAGATAGATAGATAGATAGATGATAGATAGATGATAGATAGATAGATAGATAGATAGATAGATAGATAGATAGATAGATAGATAGATAGATAGATAGATAGATATAGAGATAGATAGAGATAGATAGAGATAGATAGACAGACAGGCAGATGATAGATAGATAATGATGGATGATCGATAGAATTAATGAAAGATAGGTGCTGGATAGAAAGAGGAAGATAGGAAGATAGAAGGATACATATAAAGAGAGAGAGAGATGATAGATAGATGATAGAAAGAAAGAGAGAGAGAGATAGGCAGGCAGGCAGGCAGAGACAGACAGACAGATGATAGATAGATGATAGATAGAGGAAGATGGGAAGATAGAAAGAAAGAACGATAGAGAGAGATGATATAGATAGATGATAGAAAGAAAGAAAGATAGGTAGATTATAGATGACAGACAGGCAGGCAAACAGACAGACAGGCAGATGATAGATTCTTTCATCTATCTGATGAAAAGATATATATTATAGATGACAGACAGGCAGCTAGACAGACAGAAAGACATACACACCCATACAAATCTGTATTAATCACTGTCCATTTCGACTACGTAGTGGAAAGAGGAAACTTGAGAGTTCACCAGGTTGATTCCATATGGAACCAAACTGTGACTGAATCTAGATGTTCTGCTTCGGATATCTCGGAGTTTCCTCCAAGATGGTAGCAAGAAAAACAGTCCGTCAAGAATATGTGCAGCATCCCAGACAATCCTGCAGATCCTGCTCAAGCATCGCTTCTATGCTGTGTCCTGGATAGAAGGAAGTGACCTTCTAATAATCTTTTCTGCTGTCCTCACCAATCTCTGCACTGTCTTCCTGTCTGAAGCAGTAATTCAATCTGACAGGATGCTCTCAGTCGTCCCTCTATAGAAAGTGGTAAGGACAGAGGAAGGAAGACAAATAGGTAGTTCCAGGCCAACTCTGAAGCCACAGTGGTCAACCTGAATGGTCTGCAACAATCCAGATAGCCACTTGGTTGGAAGAGTAGATTTCTGTATCTATTTGCTGCCATCTAGCAAAGCTTTCAGATTCTGCTGGGCTACAGGGAAGATGAGCAGAGTATCTGTACCATCCGCAGACTCAGGAGTGTGGTATTTATTTATCAGTTCTTAATTGACTCGATGTTTACTCACGATTGCAAACAGATGATTAATTAACCCCAGACTTTTATGACTAGGATAGCGAAGAGATCATTAGAAAGAAAGATTGTAATAGACTTCTCTGTGCTCATAAGCCTTCTAATAAAGATTGACTAATATAATTAAATATAGCTTTGTAAGAAATGCCATTGCACTGACTCTGGATTTTTTATTTAAACCCACTGGCCTGCTACCTTGAACTTATTAGCTGCAGGAGGGGGTGGAGAGACCCCCTGCCTCCACTGTTTATTCTTACCACTGGAGATTAAAGCTGCGGTGTGGTTAGGCTTTGAATTCAAGAGTACTGAACATTCATTGTTTCAAAGTATTTCTGGGTCAACTTTTCCCCGTCAAAGGGAGAGGGGAGGAAAGAAATGATTTTAGCTCCGGGTCTTAAGATGGGGAGGTCAGTGGTCTGCTATGTTTAGGAGCTCTAGCACTAGTTGAGAGTCGCTTCACCTAGTTCACCAGTTCCCTTCAAGAAATTGGTATCACTGGAGAGTTTCAAATGTAGATTGGACAACCGTTTAACCGGGATGGTATAAGGATCGCTTGCCTTAAGCCGGGGTTGGGCTAGACCTTTGAGGTTCCTTCCAAACCTATTATTCTATGTTACGTACGTACGTACGTACGTATGTACGTCTCTTTTTTCTCCCTGAGTGCCCTTATCTTCCCTTTTATACAAGTGAAACATTGCATATTATTTAATGGTATCTAGGATACATTTAATCTCTGACAGAATTTGAAGAAATAATTTCTGGAAGGCATTAGAACAAAAGTGTGTTCTTTATCTGCAGATTCCCTTATTTAAAACATTTTATTTCAGTCTGGGGCGTGAGTGTGTGTGTGAGAGAGAGACGTTTTACTTCTAGACTTTTCTTCCACTTAACCGGTGAATAATGGACAGTGGTTGGATAGGTAGAGGACAACCAAGGTGCATTTCAGTGTCTAATTGGGGAGTTTTGTTCTCTTTTGTTTGAAATATATTTTTCTTATTTTTACATTTAAAACAATGCAGTACTGCAGAGTCGAAGTGACCATACATTCACATTATACACAGTTAGTCTCAATCATTAACTATTAGCCTACTTAGTGCATTATCTATCCTCCTGTCCAATCACAATATATAGTTTGTTCCAGTCTTGTCACCTTGTCTTATACCAATCATAAAATCTGTTCCAGTTTTCAAAATATTCTGATTCCCCTTTATTTTTAAATTTGAGAGTGAGCCTATCTGCTTCCGCACAGGCCAACGTTTTTCTGATTATATCTAGCTCTGATGGTGCATTTTCTTTTTTCCCCTTACTTTTTTTAAAAGAATATTTTTATTGTACATTTTCCTTTATTCTACATCACATTTTCAATTTTGCAACAGCAGTCTATTGGTTGTATCAAATCCTTTTTAAATATATATGATGTTATACACCCTAATCACAACGCTTTTTCTCTTAATTACATAGTATAGTTTCTTTTTAAATATATAATATAGTACATCATAATTATATCCATTGTTTCCATGGTTATAATGTAACACTATATATTTACAACTCTACATTTTGGTTTACAGTTGTGTAAAGTCCAATAATAATATTGCTTGCAATATATATTCTTCTGTATAAGGAGCCGAGGTGGCGCAGTGGTTAGGGTGCAGTACTGCAGGCCACTTCAGCTGACTGTTATCTGCAGTTCAGCGGTTCTAATCTCACCGGCTCAAGGTTGACTCAGCCTTCCATCCTTCCGAGGTGGGTGAAATGAGGACCCAGACTGTGGGGGCGATATGCTGACTCTGTAAACCGCTTAGAGAGGGCTGAAAGCCCTATGAAGCGGTATATAAGTCTAACTGCTATTAACTGCTATTGTATCACTTTGTATCTGTATTTGTTTCTAGTTTGTTAATCTTCTTTCATTATTAATTTTCTAACCTCTGCATCAGAAGTGGTATTCAGCAGGTTCTGACCAGTTCTGGAGAACCAGTAATGGAAATTTTGAGTAGTTTGGAGAACCACCTCTGACTGGCCCCGCCCCCATCTATTCTCTGCCTCTCGAGTTCCAGCTGATCAGGAGGAAGTGGAGATTTTGCAGTAACCTTCCCCTGCCACACCCACTAAGCCACGACCACCAAACCACGGCCACAGAACCGGTAGTAAAAACAATTTGAATCCCACCACTGCTCTGCATCTATTGTCTAGCCAATTATACCATAAGTCGCATATTAAGTAGTATTTTGTTTCTCCTTTATCTTTAAGTTCCAACATTAACCTGTCCATTTTGGCACATTCTACTATTTTATTTATTACCATTTCATCTGTAGGTGTATTTCAGTTTTTCCAATTTCGTGCATACGTATTTGTAGCTGTAGTTATTAAGCATAACATTAAATATATAATTCATTTATTATATTTCTGGGGGGGGGGTTGCTTTTGTGGTATTTAAGAATAGGGCAAGGAAGGACCAATTTCTTTTACTTATGAAATGATTTTTTAAAAAAACTTCATTTACTATTTATGTTTAAAACTGTACTTTAAGTATTGAAGCTGTCTTAAGGAATAAAGTGAGGTAGAAAGCCACATTATAAATGGGTAGATGAAAGAGGCAACATGCAAACACACGAATCATCTGGCTCATTCACTCCAGTGTTCTACCTGTCCCTGCAGGTAGAACACTGGAGTGGTAGAAGATTGTGGACCATAGTTTTTGAAGCAGCTGAAAAGTGTGTGTGTGTGGGGAAGGATTGTGGAGGAAAAGGGGAAAACGTCTCAGGATCTGCACATAGAATGATTTCTATGTGGGGTTTATTTGAACAATGCGAGCAAGCTATGCAATATCTACCTTGGCAAGAAATCAGAGGTTTTGTGTGTCTTATTATTTGCAGGAATTAACTTAGCAAGAAAGGATAGAGAGGAAGTTACAGTAATCCCCCATCTGTCTCTGGAATTGGAGTTTAATTTCTCATGTTGCTGTAGTAAGTTCTTCCAGAAATCAGTTGAAGTGGCTCAGTTTATATTGGACAAGCTGATAGCTCCATTGGTGAGTCAGATTGGTGCCAGATAGCTTTAGAGGAAGTTAGTTTTCTTCAGTGGAAGCAACTAAAGTCAACCTCCTCTTCCTTTCCATATGACATAAAGAAATAATACAGATCCTTCCTTCCTTCCTTCCTTCCTTCCTTCCTTCCTTCCTTCCTTCCTTCCTTCCTTCCTTCCTTCCTTCCTTCCTTCCTTCCTTTGTAAGACCACACTTAAAATACTGCATCCAGTTTTGGTCAACACGCTATAAAAAAGATGTTGAGACTTTAGAAAGAGTGAAAAGAAGAGCAACAAAGATGATTAGGGGACTGGAAGCTAAAACATATGAAGAACAGTTACAGGAACTGGGCCTGGCTAGTCTAGTGAGAGAAGGACCAGGGGAGACATGATAGCAGTCTTCCAATGCTCGAGTGATGGGTCAGTGTACACATACACGCAACGCAACTTGTGTGTGCAGCAGGCTGGCACGCATGCCCACATGTGTGCAGCTCAACTTGCACAATTAATCAGAATAAAGTTGGAAGGGACCGTGGAGGTCTTCTAGTCCAACCCCCTGCTCAAGCAGGAGACCCTATACCATTTCAGTCAAATGGCTATCCAGTCTCTTCTTAAAAATCTCCAGTGATGAAGCACCCACAATTTCTGAAGGCAAGGTGTTCCACTGGTTAATTGTCCTCCCTGTTAGGAAGTTTCTCCTTAATTCCAGGTTGCTTCTCTCCTTGACTAGTTTCCATCCTTTGTTTCTTATCCTGCCTTCAGGTGCTTTGGAAAATAAGTTGACTCCTCTCTTCTCTATGGCAGCCTCTCAAGTACTGGAATAAGTTGAGCTGCGCACACATAGATCTGCACACTGGCCTGCGACTCATATGGCCTGATTCCCTTCCCCTCCCTCCCGCCCTGGGTGCACAGCCACAAAGATTGGGGGCCGCTTCCTTAAATTGTTCCTAGAGAAATCACCAAATAACAACACAGAAAGAGGGAAAGACTAATGTTGATGGGAAGTTTGGCAAAACAAAAGCATTCCATTTAGTAATGAATGAGATTTGCCTTTGATCAGGGGTGGGCTGCTACGGGTTCGCCCAGGTTTGGGAGAACCTGTAGCTAACGTTACGGCGGGTTCAGGCAACCTCCAAATCCCACCTCTGGTTGGCCCCGTCCACCCCTGCCTCACCCCTCCCACCTTTCTTCGCCCCTCCCATGAGTCTCCACGCAGCCCATTTTGGATGCGAGACAAGTGTAGGGCCTGTGCGGAGGCTCAGGGAGGGGGGAAAACGAGCCTTCCAGAAGTTCCGAAAGGCCAGAAACAGGCCTCTGGAAGGCCTCCAGAACTCGGGGGAGGCAGTTTTTGCTCTCCCAGGAGCTCATGGAAAGCCTCTGGAGCCTGGGGAGGGCGAAAATGGACACCCCCCCTACCGTGGTACAGGAGGCTTACTAGGCCACGCCCACCATGACCACCCCATCCAGCAACTAGGTAGAGAATCCTTTGCTAAAAATTTTGAAGCCCACCTCTGCCTTTGATGGAATCTCTTATGTTCAGCAGAAATTCTGGGGGATTTTTTTTGGGGGGGGGGGTGACTATAAGGGCAAACTTTAAGCCTTTTTTTTAATTTAAGGTTTTTTATTTTTAATACGAATTATATATATATTATAGGAACAAAGAGTTGTCTGGGTCTTTTCTTTTACATCCTCTAATTTTCTTAGTCGATTTTACATCATAGTTTTGTTTTCCCTTTCAGCCAAATTATTCTCTTCCATTATTTTTCATCTTTATACTTATTTTTTTCCTTAATACATAAACAATATCTTCAATTGCCCCTTCAGAGTTGCACCTAATTTTCATTTCTTATTTTCTCCTTTGGTATATTTTGCTATAAACAACGTACATCTTCTCATTCAATTTAAACACAGAGAGCATTTTTTCAATGTTTTCTACTATTAATAATATACTATAATTTATTTATTTCTTAATTAGTTACATAACAGTAACAGTCTTAGCACTAGTCTCTTTAGTCTACTAATGTAACTCTTTTTCCCTTTCTTCCTCTTTTAACCATTTTCTCGTGGGCTCTCAAAAATTCCATTTTTAATTCTTTTTCTTCTTCTCCCCCTTTCTCCTAACTTCTTTTTCTTTTTCCTGTTTTTGAGGCTAATGCATCTTTTCTTCAGAGTATATACTTTTATTATTCTAGTAACTTTCCCCAGGGTTTCCCCTGTTATCCTCCCTTCCTTACTGTTTTGTGTTTTCTTTTTTGAGGGGAATCTCCCCCTTTGTCAGCTTTTTCTTTGTGACTGTAAATCCCTGTGAAATTTTCTATCTGCATTTTATTTTCAATTCTTCTTTCTTCCACCTTATCTTCCTTTAAGTCTTTCTGGTTGGGTGCAAAACAGTTTCAAATGTATGGCCTTAGCTGCAGCTCTTGTAAGTCAAAAATCTCACCTCTCAGAGCTCCAGATATTCTCTGCTGTTTTTCAAAGTGTTTGAAAACTAAGCAAAGCACAACCCCCATCACTTCTACATGGTCATTCAGAGTTTGGCATTTAACAAAAGACTCAGGTCCCTTGAATTAACCTCCCAACAGTTATTTCTGACCTTATGAAACCAGAAGCTGGCTAACCATTACACTGAAGTATTTCGCCAGTTTGAAAACAAACAACACTTCAGAGCCAGCGTGCGCTTGTTCAAAGTCTTCCCTTGGGCGGAATTTGAATTTGTAATGGCTTGGCGCAATTAACGTTAGTTGTGGTTTGCTGCAGTGTTCACCTTTAAATGGAAGGCCTCCCTTGGCCGGCCCTGTGGTTTTTGAAGATGGAATCGATTTGGCGCCCACGTACAAAACGTCTGAAACTGGGAACCTCAGAAGGTGATCTAGAGAAGCAAATGCAGGAGGTTATCTGAAGACTGTTCTCTTCTAGCAGTATTTCTCCTACATGACAAAAAGGCTATTTTTCAATTATCAACTGAATGTTTTGTTTTGAAATTTTAATCAGGCTATTTACCTGTGTTTGGCTGTAGGTGGCTGTTAAGTGAATCACATGGTCATAAACTGAAACTGGCTTCCCCTCCTAGATTTTACTTGTCAGAGGCAAGTTGGGAAGGTCACAAATGGTGATCGCACAACCCTGAGATGCTATAATTGTTATAGATTGCAGTTGCTGGGTGCTCAAATTTCAACGGCGTGGCTTTGGGGATGCTGCCACAGTCCTCAGTGTGAGGACAGTTCATTAATCTGTCAATGTAACCTCAGACGAATAGCAATAGCACTTAGACTTATATACCGCTTCATAGTGCTTTTACAGCCCTCTCTAAGCAGTTTACAGAGTCATCTTCTTGCCCCCAACATTTTACCCACCTCGGAAGGCTGGTGAGATTTGAACTGCCGAACTGCAGCTAGTAGTCAGCTGAAATAGTCTGCAGTACTGCACTCTAACCACTGCATCACCTCGGCTCCATGCTTATGCTTATAAGTTAGGATAAATTGTAAGCAGATATATCAATACAATTGCAGAATAAAGTTGACCTTATGCTGAATTACTGCTCATCATTTTTGGAACATTAGTTGGCCTTCTGCAGGAAGTAGAATTTATATTTCCTTCAGACGATGAGATTGGGAAGTTGGCATAAGTGGGCCAAACACCTCCAGATCTCTGTTTTATTTTTCAAGGATCAAGTCGTATTTTCTGCACACCCATTCTTCAACGAAGACCCTTGTTTCTACCTCTGATTTATTTATTTTTTTGTTTCCCGAGAAACACAAAAAGGTTATGTCTACAGAGATTCTCTGTCGTCCAGGTTATGGTTGTCCCAAAAGTGCTTTTTCAAGAGGCAACTGGACTTTGTTTTTTCTTTGAAAATGTTTTGCTTCTCACCCAAGAAGAGAATCTTCTTCAGAAGTTGTGGGAGCTTCGTCACTGGAGACTTTCAAGAAGAGATTGGACTGCCGTTTGTGTAGGGCAGTGATGGCTAACCTTTTTGCCGTTGTGTGCAGAAGTGGATGCATGTGCCCATAATGCAATGTGTGCGTGCGAGACACCCCCCTCCCTATGTGCCCTGCCCAACTGTGGATGTGTACTTGTCTCCCAGAGCTCCCATGCACCCCCCATGCACGCACACACCCCCTGCACCCCACTTTTGGGCCTAGTAGGCCTCCCTGAAGCCTCCTGGGAGCAAAAACAGGCCACAGGAGGGCGCTGCTTTCCCTGTACTCCCCTGCCCTCCATGCATGCATGTGCAACCCCCCTGCCCCCTCACATGCACATGCTCCCTGCCCCCCATGCATGTGCATGCATCTCCCACATGTGCCCCTCCACATGCATGGTAGAGACCCAAAAATCAGCTGGTCAGAGGGAGGCGTGCGTCATGCGTGGTGGCGCTGAGCTGGGCCGATGGCTCATGAGCCTGAAAGGAGGGGTCTTCCTGCCACCTGTGGCACGTGTCCATAGGTTCGCCATCACAGATGTAGGGTCCCCTGCTTGGGAGTGGAATTGGACTAGATAGCCTACAAGGTCCCTTCCAACTGTGTTAATCGGTTAGTCTGACTTCAAAGAAAAACCCGAAAGTCCAGTTGCCTCTTTAAAAAGCACCTTTGGGACCAAAAAGTTATGTTTTGTAGCAGTGGTGGTTTGCAGGCAGTACAGGCATACCGGAGCCTGCCCGGAGCACAGGGTACTGTTCCAGTATGGTGCTTCGGAGGGCCCACCCACCCACCCAAGTTCCTTACTGTGTTTTAAAGCTTTTGGGGCTTCCGCGCATGCACATGGCGTGTACAGTGCCTGCGCGATGCTCCACCGAGCAGCTGGAGCATTGCAGAGGCTTGCGGAAGCATCAGTTGTAGCTACAACATATGTGCACATTCATCCATATGAGCGATGCTAGGCCCATTCCAACTGTACCGGTTGGAATGGGATCTGGAACCCACTACTGTTTTGTAGGATGTAGTCACTTGAACGATGATGCCCACAAATCTGTTTAGCCAATTTAAAATACATATTTTTTTAAAACAACAACAACAACAACAACTGAATAGACTTCTCAAGGATTATCAAGGATGCTTTTAAAGACGTTACAACAATGCCTTGCTCGTTATCAATAATGGAAAATTAATTCGAACCGTTGCTTTTAAGAATGATCTTTGAGTATCGTGTGACTGCTGTAAAGCCTAGAATTTATCAGTACATTTGTGTGTGTCTCTGTGTGTCTTTGTGCATTCCGCTGTTGTCCATAGCAATTTCCCACATTTGTCAAGGCAAAGGTTAAAAAAGGGAGTTAAAATAGGGCAGCCATTCATTTCTGCGTGTCAGAAGTCTTCTTTGTCACGCCAACGGTCAAGGGATCCACTCTGCTACTGAGGCGGGGGGGGGGTTGAAACCAGAGTGGAGAAGCAAAGAGAAGGCAAAAGAGAAATAAGAAATTGCTGAGGGAATTTGGACTTTCAGCGATTCTCCTGGAAAAGAACTTTGAAGCAGGAGGGGGGACACTCTTCTGCTGAAGGCCTGCAAGATGGCTACACTTACATGGGACCGAATTCAAAGTCGCGGGCAACAAATCTATTCACATAAACAGCATCTCCACCGCCTGGAGAAGGAGTCTGTTTTAGCTTAAGAAACCGAGGAGCATGTTGCTTTCAAAGTGAATTCTTAGGTGTCACTTCCCATAACTTATGGTGGAAGATTACAAAGCTACTGATATCACATATTAGTTTGATGGACAGGCTTGTACTTCCAATGCTTCCTGCTTTCCCCAGTGACGCACACTAACTTAATGTGCTGTGACAGCTGTTGTGATTTACCATCAGCCGGGGAGGCCAAGTGGGAGAGTCCCCTCCGTTCACATGAACACGGAGGCCAATACTGGCCCAAAGCCTAGTTTATAAAGCTGCCCCATAACTCACCGCAAATGTGTCACCATTAAAAGGGGGAAGGAAAAAAAAGGCTTGGGGGATAATAAATAGTCTTTAATTTATTAGCTAACAACAAAGAGATCAGAGCCAGTTGTGATGTGATTGTTTGACATAATATTGTCAAGGAAAAAGGCTACGTTGACCAAAGATGTATATTACACGTTGGAACAGATGCATCAACTTTTGGCTTGTCACAAGCCGGGCTAAACAAAACGCCAAAGAGAAGAGAAATCTGGCAAAAACCCCATATGCATTTATCTCGGGAAGAGACATACTGGAGAGTGAAATAAGACTCAGTTCTTTCAGCTTGATCAAGGGCCAGGTTCTAACTATTATAAATTAAAATGTTTTTCTGGGTATAGTGGATAGCAACTGCGCTGGCCCTCCCTTCCTTCGCAGGAGGGGAAAAAGTACTGTGTGGTTTTTTTTTCAGGGAGGGGGAAAAATGCTAATGGTCACAGTGTCTGATTTTTACAAGTTTGATTTTTAGTAAACAGAAATTAAGCCGCATGTTAGAGGGTCTCTCTCTGGGATGGATCCAACCAAGTCTACAGATGTCCTGTCTTCTTTCTTCCCGAGTTCCCAGGAGAGTGAGTTGTTAGAATATATATCATGCAGTCATCAATAAACGGAGTTCAGGGTTCATCTGTTTTTAATCTGATTTCCAAACGGCGTATAGTTTATTTTGAGAAAACAGCACAGGCTTTATTTGAGACCAGTGTTGATCATGCTGGATCAGTGCATTTTTTGGGGGGGGTTATGTGCTGAAGAATTTTTGCCTTGGGATGCAAGGAGAGAATGGAAAAAGCTGCTTTTCGGTGTGTTTATTTTTTACTACAAACATGGCCCAAACTCATCCCCATCCCCTATTGTTCCACTGTCATACTCTGAAACACAACATTTCACATGCCATAACCCTTACGCTCTCCGTGACAAAATTTAATCCATGCATGTTGTCACGTGTATATATGATGAACGTATCATGGCAGCCAATGGTGGAATGTTTTTTCCTGAAGTTTCTTTGCGAGCTCCGAAGATGCTTCTTCCAAAGGCAACTGGACTTTGTTTTTCCTTGAAGATAGCAAATTAACGGAGTTAGGGTTAGGGTTGGGGTTAGGGTTAGGTCATCTAGTCCAACCCCCCACTCAAGCAGGAGACCCTACACCATTTCTGACAAATGGCAGTCCAATCTCTTCTTGAAAGTCTCAAGTGATGAAGCTCCCACAACCTCCAAAGGCAACTTCTGTTCCATGGGTTAATTGTTCTCACTGTCAGAAAGTTCCTCCTTATTTCTAGGTTGAATCTCTCCTTGGTCAGTTTCCATCCATTATTCCTTGTCCTGGCCTTCAGGTGCTTTGGAAAATAGCTTGACCCCCTTCCTCTCTGTGGCAGCCTTTCAAATATTGGAACACTGCTATCATGTCTGCTCTGTTCTTTCTCTTCACTAGACTAGCCATGCCCAGTTCCTGTAACTGTTCTTCATATGTTTTAGTCTCCAGTCCCCTAATCATCTTGTTTGCTCTTCTCTGCACTTTTTCTAGAGTCTCAACATCTTTTTTATAGCGTGGTGATCAAAACTGGATGCAGTACTCTAGGTGTGGTCTTACTAGGGCTTTATAGAGTGGTATTAGTACCTCCCTTGATTGTATACCTCTGTTAATGCAATTTAGGATTGCATTGGCTTTTTTGGCTGCCACTGCACACTGCTGGCTCATATTTATCTGGTTGTCCACTAAGATTCCAAGATCTCTATGTTTAACTTCCCATCCAAGAAGCTTTTTCAGTAGTGTCAGAACTGAAGAAGCTTCTTGGATCAGAAGTGAAACATCTCGTGACAACCATGACCTGGATGACTGAGAATCTCTATAGACACTTTCTTGCGAGCGTCACTGATGGGATGGGGTCTTTGGTTTCCAGGATGAAGTCAATTCCTGCTGCTTTATCTGGAAACGTTAGACTGTACATGAACAATGATATGCACTTAAATGAGTCTCCTAAATTCCAGTGAGTGTGGGAACTGATTTTTGAAGAAGATAATCGAAGAGTCTTTGTCTTGGTGGTTACTCTGGAGTAACTGAGACAATCTTCCTATGGAGGGCAATTAAACAGTTTATTTGGCAATTATCTTTGTCATGGCTACATTTGAGTCATCATAGTTTATCCTCAAGTAAGCTTAGAAGAAATGAAGGTCATATGGACTTTTATAGACCTTGAGGAAGAATCTATAACCAAGCGTAGTATTCAAGTACAACCATTCTTCATTTTCCCGGCTTTGTTTACCAAGGTGTAGGAGCTATAGAATCAGTCAGTCAATCAGAATAGATCTGGAAGGAACCTTAGAGATCTTCTAGTCCAACCCTTTGTTCAAGCAGGAGATTCGGTACCACTTCAGGCAAGTGGCTTTCCAATAACGTCTTAAAAGATCTCCTCCAGTGATAGAATACCCACAACTTCTGAAGGCAAGCTGTTCCACTGTTATTCTCACTGTTAGAAAATTTCTTCTTAATTCCAGGTTGCTTCTCATCCTTGATTGGTTTCCATTCATTTTGCCTTCTGGTGTGTTGGAAATTAAGGAGTATGCTTCCTCCCATATTTGGGCATACCAGGTGCTTTGACAAAAGAAAAAAACACTTAATTATTCCCCTGGCTCAGCTGATAAGGAACGAGAGCTTGTGGCTTAGAGGTTAATATAACTGCCTAATATGTAAAAACAGTCCAAGTTTGAAGCCCAGCAAGGGTATGGCTAGCTGATGAGAGCTAAATAGCTTGATATATATATATCAATATATATCGATATATATATATCGCCGGGCGAAGGAGGGGTGGTGGCGGCGGCGGCAGCGGCTGCTTTAAGTGCTCCCTTGTCTCACAGCCGGGGCCACTCCAGGCCGCCGGCCGCTGACACGTGCTCCTGCAAGAGCCTCTGGGCAGCGCCGGGAGGCCGCAGAGAAGCTTCGCTCCGCTTCTCACCCAGCCTTCCCCCAGAGGTGATCCGGGACTTCCAGCGGCGGAGCCTGGAGAAGCAGGCCGGGGCAGCAGGCGGCAGCATCGGGGATGGTGGGGCACTTTGCATCGCGGGAGCCGCCAAGCGCCCAGGTCTGCAACAAAGAGGCAGCCTCCTCCTTCTCGCCCACTCCTCTCTCCTCTGAAGCACGCCCCGCCCAACGTAAGCGTGCTCAAGAAGACACGATTGGCTGCTTCCAAATCAGGAGGCAGGAGAATTAGTGCCTCTTTTCCATCTGAACTTCTTTGCCTTTTAACTCTTTATTAACTTTTAGAAGGCGAAAAATTCCTTATGGAAAAGAGGCCCCGAGTTCTCTCACCTCCTGCTTTGGTTAACACTAAGCAGACACCAAGCCACTGTGAGCTGGAATCTGGTAGCAACTATCTTGGCTTTAATTATTTTAAAAAAAAATATTTAAATTTCTTTCTTTTTCCTGAGGAGACTGGTGAGGCTCCGCCTCCCTTGCCTCTAGTGACTGCACGTCCCTGATATATATATATATATATATATATATATATATATATATATATATATATATATATATATATATATATATATATATATATATATATATATATATATATATATATATATATATAGTGTGTGTGTGTGTGTATGTATGTGTATGTGTATGTGTATGTGTATAGATAGATAGATAGATAGATAGATAGATAGATAGATAGATAGATAGATAGATAGATAGATAGATAGATAGATAGATAGAGAGTTACAACCCCTGGTATGCCCAAATATGGGAGGAAGTCCACTGCTTCCATTCTCTGTCCATCGGCTCATCACAAGAGACCATCCAGACAGAAACCCAATATTTTTACTGTTGCCTTTGTTACATTTGTGTTGTATTTGTGCTGATCAATAAATAAGGGAGACTAGTATAGATCTATTTCAAGCTATTTAGCTCTCATCAGCTAGCCATACCCTTACTGGGATTAGAACCTGTGCTGTATTGCATCTTAGGCAGATGTGTTAACCACTAAGCCACAGGATTCTTCTTTTTTTATTTATTTATCAGCACAAATACAACACACACACACAGACACAGACACACACATATATATATGGAGAGAGAGAGAGAGAGAGAGGGAGGGAGGGAGGGAGGGAGGGAGGGAGAGAGAGAGAGAGAGAGAGAGAGAGAGAGAGAGAATGGCTCAGTGGCTAAGATGCTGAGCTTATCAATCAGGAACAAATGCTCCCTATTGGGGCCCTACAGAGCCTGGGTGAGGAGTGGCTGGGAGGGGAGGGGCGGGAAGGGGAGAGGCAAGTAGAGGCTGGTGAGGTGCTTCTTGACACGAGTGACATTGAGTTAGCCACCCCCACCCACAGCCGGTCATTAGGCAGATCATATTAGTGGTCCACGGGATTTAAAATTATGAATTTAGTGGTCTCTGATGTCCGAAAGATTTGTGACTTCTGCATTAAGTAATCATTTCCAAAATGGCTGGAACACTGAGGTAGGTCAGCAAAATAGATCAGAGTAAGGTTTGAAATATCATTTGGAGCTAACCTCAGTGCAGGATTTGGCTTGATACATCATGCACACCTTCTCGACAATAAAAGATCTTGTTTTATGATTTCTGAGAAACTCTTGATCCAAAGTCCCCAGAAAAACCTGAGGCAAGTGGAATGGAATATGCAACTCAGAGTCTACATTTCTTAACTACATCTGTTATACTTTGAGGAGAGAAATGATTTCTCCACCAAGCCACATGGCTGGCTGTTTTGGAAACTGAAAAGAATTTCTCATCCCATTGGTGATACATATCACTCAAAGAAAGGGGAGACTGCAATTGTCCAAAAGAAGAAACTCAACTCTTTGGCTCAGGCTGAAGGAGTCATCTTGAGGCCAGTTGGATTATTCATGATGTAAGACTTCAGGTGATTTTTCCTGATCTTTTTCCAGAAGAACATAACCGTTAGCACTGAAGAATAATATCCTCCTCTTCTGAGTACTTCCACAGATGGTTGCATCTGTGGGGTCCTTGGTGAGTTTGGTGCTTTGTCTTGTTTCTTCCCAGATGTTTCATTACCAAACTAGATAGCATCAATGTTAAAAGTCAGTAGGCTTTGCTTTCTATTTATATATTGGTAGCTTTTCCTGTCACTGTGGGAGTGTTCTTGGTGGTTCCTTGATTACTTTGTTGTTCACTATTAGCTTGTTTTGTTTTGAGCGATGTGATGGCTCAGTAGCTAAGATGCTGATCTCGTCGATCAGAAAGGTTGGCAGTTCAGCGGTTCGAATCCCTAGTGCCACGTAACGGACTGAGCTCTCATTACTTCTCCCAGCTTCTGCCAACCTAACAGTTTGAAAGCAGGTAAAAATGGAAATAGAAAAATAGGGATCACTTTGGTGGGGAGGTAACAGCGTTCCATGTGTCTTTGGCATCTAGTCATGCTGGCCACATGACCACAGAGACGTCTTCAGACAGCACTGGCTCTTCAGCTTTGAAATGGAGATGAGCACTGCCCCCTGGAATCGGGAACGACTAGCATATATGTGTGAGGGGAACCTTTTCCTTTTTTACTATTAGCTTGTTTGCCTGGATTGGTAGTTCCTTAACTGGAGTATTGTTACTTTTTGATTGTTGATCTAGTATTAATCTTGGTGTTAATCTCTGTATATCTAAGTGTTCATTGCTGGTTTTGCTTTTTTTGTCTCCCTTTGGGCTTTTTGATTGTCCCTTTTGAATAGTATGTAGATGTTGTTTACTTCTATGTGCCTGTTGATGCCGATTTGTCTGATTGCCAGTCTTCTAGAGGTGGTATTCAGCCAGTTCTGACCGGTTCTGGCAAACTGGTAGTGGAGATTTTGAGTAATTTGGAGAACAGGCAAATACCACCTCTGGCTGGCCCCGCTCTCATCTATTCGCTGCCTCTCAAGACCCAGCTAATTGGGGTCCCAGCTGATTGGCTGGGTCTTCTTCTATTGCCCTGCACAGGAGGACAGAGCTAGAAAGCAGGTTAGTGGGATGGGGATGGAATGGAGATTTTATAGTATCCTTGCCCTGGAGTGGTGTGGAAATGGGATTTTGCAGCATCCTTCTGCTGCCACACTCACCAAGCCAAGCCAAGCCTGAAACCCCCTGGGACGAAAAATGCATGTGCATGGGACCCCACCATCCAATCTTGTGCATGCACGTGTGTCTTCCCTTGCACAGCAGAGACCTGAAAATCAGCTGGCTGGCGAGAGGCACACATGTATGTACGGTGGAGCTGAGCTGGACAATAGAACCTTATTTATTTATATTTTGCCTTTATTATTTTTTACAAATAACCCAAAGCGACAAACATAACCAACAGATCTTCCTCAGCGGTGAGATTCAAATAATTTAACAACTGATTCTCTGCCCTAATGACCGACTGGGAGGGCGTGGCCAGGGTGGGCGTGGCCAGGGTATGTGACAGGCAGTACTTGGCCTCCTGCACACCCCCCCCCCAGGGAGTAAAAGTGGGCCACAGGGGGACCGTCCCACACCCCCTTTCACCTCATTTTGGGCCTAGTAGGCCTCCCGGCAACCTCCTGGGAGAACAAATGGGCCACCAGGAGGGCGCCCTTCCCCCCGCTCCCCTTTTAGGCCTAGTAAGGATCCCTGTACTTACCTGGGAACCAAAATGGGGCACGTGGGTATTCTTGGAAGTGGCAGGAAGGGGCAGGGCCAGCCAGCAATTTAACAACCAGTTGGTCTGAACCAGCTGAATCCCACCACTGATCTTCCTTCTCCTCTTTTCCTCAGAACAACAACAACAACCCTGTAAGATAGGTTGGGCTGGGAGACAATGACTGGCCCAAAGTACCCACAGTGACTTTCATGGCTAAATCAGGACTTGAACTCATAGCCTCCTGCTTTCCAGCCTGGTGCCTTAACCACTAAACCAAACTGGCTCCCTCATAGAAGTTTACTAAATGTACAATGTAGAGCGTATACCCAAGTAAGTGAAGTCTTCTAATCTAGTGATTTTTTTCTTTTTTAGTGATTTATTAGACATTTATAGGCCGCCCTTTTCCCTGAGGGGACTCAGGGCGGCTTACAATCAAAAAGGAAAGGGAGTGTAGGACAATACAAAAAGAAATGTGCACAAGAGTAAATTAGACAATAAAACTCAACATTCACTCAGCATTCGGGAGGGGCAAAAATAAGATTATCCCCAGGCCTGACGGGCTAGCCAGTTCTTGAGGGCTGTGCGGAAGGCCTGGACGGTGGTGAGGGTACGAATCTCCACGGGGAGATTGTTCCATAGTGTCGGAGCCGCAACAGAGAAGGCTCTCCTCCGAGTAGTCGCCAGTCGGCACTGACTGGCGGATGGAATGCGGAGGAGGCCAACTCTATGCGATCTGATGGGACGCAGGGAGGTAATTGGCAGAAGGCGGTCTCTCAAATAGCCAGATCCACTACCATGGAGCGCTTTATAGGTGGTGAGTAGGACCTTGAAGTGCACCCGGAGATCAACAGGTAGCCAGTGCAGCTCACGGAGGATCGGTGTTATGTGGGCGAACCGTGGTGCGCCCACGATCACTCGCGCGGCCGCATTCTGGACTAGCTGAAGTCTTCGGATGCTCTTCAAGGGCAGCCCCATGTAGAGCACATTACAGTATTCCAGCCTGGAGATCACAAGGGCTCGAGTGACTGTTGTGAGGGCCTCCCGATTCAGGTAGGGCCGCAACTGGCGCACCAGGCGAACCTGGGCAAATGCCCCCCTGGTCACAGCTGAGAGATGGTGGTCAAAAGTTAGCTGTGGGTCCAGGAGGACTCCCAAGTTGCGGGCCCTTTCTGAGGGGTGTAAGTTTTGTCCCCCCAGCCTGAGTGATGGTATGTTGGTCAAATTTTTGGGAGGGAAACACAACAGCCACTCGGTCTTGTCTGGGTTGAGTATCAGCTTGTTTGCTCTCATCCAGTCTTTAACGGCCTCCAGACCCTGGTTCATCACGTCCACCGCTTCATTGAGTTGGCACGGGGCGGACAGATACAACTGTGTATCGTCCGCATATTGGTGGTATTTTATCCCGTGCCTTCGGATGATCTCGCCCAGCGGTTTCATGTAAATGTTAAATAGTAGGGGGGATAGGACCGACCCCTGCGGCACCCCATAAGTTAGGGGCCTCAGGGACAATCTCTGCCCCCCCACCAACACCGACTGCGACCTGTCCGAGAGATAGGAGGAGAACCACTGCAAGACAGTGCCGCCCACCCCTATCTCCCGCAGTCGTCACAGAAGGATACCATGGTCGATGGTATCGAAAGCCGCTGAGAGGTCCAGGAGAACTAGGATGGAAGCATGGCCTCCATCCCTAGCTCTCCAGAGATCATCAGTCAATGCGACCAAAGCGGTTTCTGTGCTGTAACCGGGTCTGAAGCCAGACTGGAAGGGGTCAAGATAGTTAGCTTCCTCCAAGGTACGCTGAAGCTGGAGAGCCACCACCTTCTCAACAACCTTCCCTACAAAGGGGAGGTTGGAGACTGGACGATAGTTATTAAGAACAGCTGGATCCAGAGACGGTTTCTTCAGGAGGGGTCTCACCACCGCTGTCTTAAGCGCGGTGGGAAAGTACCCCTCCCGAAGAGAAGCGGTAACAACCGCCTGGATCCAGCCTTGTGTCACCTCACTGCTGTTGGCAACCAGCCAGGAGGGACACGGGTCCAGTATGCAGGTGGAGGCACTCACAGCTCGCATAGCCTTGTCCACATCCCCAGAGGCAACTTCCTGAAACTCAACCCAGAGATGGTTTGCCAAGTCTTCTCCTTGTGTCTCGGCTGGATCTACTGGGGTGGAGTCTAGGTCCGCTCGAAACCGGGCAACTTTGTCCACCAAGAACTGGACATACTCCTCAGCCTTACCCTGTAGGGAGTCCCCCCTCTCCCTCCTATTTAGGAGGGAGCGGGTTATCCTAAACAGGGCGGCTGGGCGGGACTCGGCGGAGTCTAATGTTGTACATGTCTCCTAAGGTAATGAAAGCATACAGGATTGTTGGTTTAGTTTAGCACGAGAGAGAGAGAGAGAGAGAGAGAGAGGGAGAGAGAGAGATGCAAATTGTTGCTGTTATGTTACCTAAGGACATAATTCTTTGTTATTGTTGCCCGAGAAGCAGAAATTAAAAGTTAAAAAGCCATAATAAAATATTTGTAAAATCAAAGCACCATCATGTAATCATAATATTTAAGAGCGACAGCACATCTGACTTTCCACTTAAAATTTCTAACAAGATTGAAAATCTAGAACACCACAGTATGCGGAAAAATATTATTCTCTGTTATTATATTAAAATGGTCCACCTACATATCTCGAGTGAATAAAACACATTTATTTCATTCCAAACAAATCCAAATAAAATCACAAGATTTGCTGTTCTTTCAGCTAAAGTCTCTAACTTTCCACCAGAAAACTAAGAGAAACTCTCTGTGGATTTATCATCCCAGACCAAACTGTTTGATTTGAAGAGACCCAATGTGATGTTCCCGTGGTTCGTCCATGAGGCCAATGTGGAGAAAAGACAGGACACGACCTTTCTCGGGATGGAGCGACCCAGATTGGGGGTCTGAGAGCCCCTTTTATTGAGATAGGACAAAGGCAGAAGGAGCAATAGCATGTGGTTAAAAACAACCTGTAAAAGTACAATTTCTAATCTACTGCTCAGT